>NC_041391.1:265392418-265443173 GCF_002162155.2 Triticum dicoccoides
GTCCGGCGGCGGCACGGCGGGGGAGGCGGTGGCGCGAGCGGGCCGGCCTGGCTCGGCTGGGCTTCGGCCCAGTCGGGCGCGGGGAGTTTTTTTTTTTAAATAATTTCGCCGAACTGAAAAAAAATCTAGAAAATTAAATAAAAATCTAAAAATACCAAAATAAATTTTCATCGTCCAAATAAAATATTTAGAACAAGACGAACATTTTTTTGGTCCTAAAATTCATTTTGAAAATTGTGCAATTTTTTCCTAAATTCAAATAAAATAGCAAAAACACCAAAATAAATCTTATTTGATTTTTTATTAAATCCTCATTATTTCTTTATTTTGGGAAATTCATTTTATTCCCTCTCTCTTATTTTTGTGATTGAAATAATTTAAGATAAAATAAATAAAATCAAATGATCCTATTTCCAAAATTCGAGAAAACTCAAATATGAAAATAATGAAATCCCCAACTCTCTCCGTGGGTCCTTGAGTTGCGCAGAATTTCTAGGATCAAGGAAAAAATGCAATAAAATATGATATGCAATGATGATCTATGTATAGCATTCCAAATTGAAAATTTGGGATGTTACAAACCTACCCCCCTTAAGATGAATCTCTCCCTCGAGATTCGGGCTGGCTAGAAAATAGGTGAGGGTGGTCCTTCAGCAAATCTTCCTCTCGCTCCCAGGTGGCTTCATCCTCGGTGTGGTGGCTCCACTGAACTTTGCAAAACTTGATAACCTTGCTGCGGGTGACTCGGCTGGCATATTCAAGAATCTTAACTGGTTTCTCCTCATAGGTCAAATCACTGTCCAACTGAATCGACTCCAGTCGCATTGTATCTCTCAGCGGTATATCAGCCATCTCGGCGTGGCACTTCTTCAACTGGGAAACGTGGAACACGTCGTGAACTCCTGACAATCCCTCAGGCAATTCCAACTTGTAGGCAACCTCTCCCATACGTTCCAAAACTTTGTATGGTCCCACAAAACGTGGCGCTAACTTTCCTTTAACACCAAAACGCTTGACTCCTCGAAGTGGAGATACACGAGGATAGTCTCTATCTCTGACTTTGTACACTGTCTCCTTGCGTTTTGCATCTGCATAGCTTTTCTGTCTGGACTGGGCTACCTTGAGCTTGTCGCGAATCAACTTTACTTTCCGTTTAGACTCCTTAATCAAATCTGGTCCAAACAACTGATGGTCTCCAACTTTGTCCCAAGACAGCGGGGTTCTGCACCTCCTTCCGTATAAGGCTTCGAAAGGGGGCATCTTCAAACTGGATTGATAATTGTTGTTGTAGGAGAACTCCGCATACGGCAAATTGTCGTCCCAACTAGATCCATAATCTAGCGCACAAGCTCTCATCATATCCTCCAAAATCTGATTTACTCTCTCGGTCTGTCCATCTGTCTGTGGATGAAAAGCGGTACTGAACTCTAGCCTGGTACCCAAGGTTTCGTGCAACTGATTCCAGAACTTTGAGGTGAACTGAGTTCCTCTATCTGATACAATGCTCCTTGGAAGTCCATGCAAACATACGATCCTGGTCATGTATATTTTGGCCAAGTTAGCACTGGTGTAAGTTGTCTTCACTGGAATGAAATGAGCTACCTTCGTCAAACGATCGACTACAACCCAAATCGAGTCATAGCCTGAACGAGTCCTGGGCAATCCTGTGATAAAATCCATGCCTAGCTTATCCCACTTCCATTCGGGTATCGGCAATGGTTGCAACAATCCTGCTGGCTTCTGGTGCTCTGCCTTTACTATCTGACATACATCACAAACTGCTACATACTCTGCAATATCTTTCTTCATTCTGGTCCACCAGAAAGTTTCCTTCAAATCCAAGTACATCTTGGTATTACCTGGGTGAATTGAATATGGCGAATCATGGGCCTCTTGCAAAATTAACTTCCTGATCTCGGGGTCATTGGGCACATAAACACGGTCTTCAAACCATAAGGTATCGTGCTCATCCTCACGAAATCCCTTGGCTTTTCCTTTGCTCAACTTCTCCTTTATCTCAGCAATTTCCTTGTCGGTCTTCTGACCTTCTTTGATCTTATCCATCAAAGTCGACTGAGTTTCCAATGTTGCTACATAGCCTCTCGGAACTATCTCCAAACATAGTTCGCAAAAGTCCTCAGCTAACTCCTTTGGTCCTGCGGTCATGAGTGTATTGACTTGGCTCTTACGGCTCAATGCATCGGCTACTATGTTAGCCTTTCCGGGGTGATACTGCAATCTCATATCATAATCCTTGATGAGTTCCAGCCATCTCCTTTGCCTGAGATTCAACTCCTTCTGCGTGAAAATGTACTTTAGACTCTTGTGATCCGTGTACACCTCACAATGATTTCCGATAAGAAAATGTCTCCATGTCTTCAATGCATGCACTATGGCTGCTAACTCCAAATCATGTGTGGCATAATTCAACTCATGAGGTTTAACCTATCGTGACGCATACGAGACAACTCTTCCCACCTGCATAAGCACTGCTCCAAGTCCTCGACGTGAAGCATCGCAATACGCCTCGTAATCCTTGGTCTGATCTGGCAGAATTAACACTGGTGAGGTGACTAGACGTTCCTTCAATTCTTGGAAACTGGCCTCACATTCCTCAGTCCAATTGAACTTGGTATCCTTCTTCAACAACTCCGTCATGGGCTTTGCAATCTTTGAAAAGTTCTCAATGAATCTCCGGTAGTATCCTGCCAGTCCAAGAAAACTCCTGATCTCCCCAACTGTCGTTGGTGCTACCCAATTTGTCACGGTGACAACCTTCGTGGGGTCTACTGCTATTCCTTCTCCGGATATCACATGTCCGAGGAATCCAACTTCCTTCAACCAAAATTCACATTTGCTGAACTTGGCGTATAACTGGTGTTCTCTAAGTTTCTCCAATACCAAATGCAAATTCTCCTTATGCTCCTCTTCATTCTTTGAGTAGACTAAAATATCATCAATGAACACCACGACGAACTTATCCAGAAACTCCATAAATACTTTGTTCATCATGTTCATGAAATAGGAAGGTGCGTTAGTCAGACCAAATGACATAACGTTATACTCGTATAGCCCATACCTGGTGGTAAAAGCCGTCTTAGGTATATCCCGCTCTCGAATCTTTAGCTGATGGTATCCTGATCACAAATCGATCTTGGAAAATACCTTCGCTCCTTGCAGTCGGTCAAACAAATCATTGATCGTCGGCAGTCGGTACTTATTCTTGATGGTTACTGCATTCAATCCTCAATAATCAACAACCATTCTTAATGATCCGTCCTTCTTCACCACTAGAAGTACTGGTGATCCCCAAGGTGAAGAACTTGGGTGAATGTACCTTATCCAGTAACTCCTTAATCTGACTTTTAATCTCCTCCAAATCTTTTGCTGGCATCCTGTATGGTCTCTTGGATATCGGCCCTGTGCCTGAAAAAAGCTCAATCAGGAACTCAATGTCTCTATCCGGTGGCATGCCTGGCAACACTTCTGGAAATACATCAGGAAAATCCTTCACTACTGGTACTTCCTCCTGCACCACTCCTAATAAGGAATTTACGTGCATTCTCTTTGGCTCATGCCTGGATACATACTTGATCCTCTTCCCTTCTGGTGTTGTCAGTAGAATTGTCTTACTGGAACACTCAATGTTCCCGCCATACTTTGATAACCAGTCCATGCCTAATATCACATCCAATCCTTGTGATTCCAATACTATTAGGTCTGAGGGAAACACATAGTTACCAATCCTTAATGGTAACCGATCACACCATAGCCTGGCCATATACTCTGCTCCAGGCGAAGTTACTAACATGGGTGTCTTGAGGGCTTGGGTTGGCAGTTTTATCCACAAATCCCCTTGATATGTATGAATGCGATGCACCAGTATCAAAAAGAACGAGTGCAGTAAATGACTTAACCAAAAACTTACCTATTACTGCATCTGGTTGGGCTTCGACCTCCTCCACGCTAACGTGGTTCACCTGTCCTCTGTTGAAAGGGTTTGGCTTCTTCCCAGAGCTTCCATTTCCATTCCCATTCTGGCCTTCAGGACATTCATTGGCGTAATGTCCGGTCTTCTGGCATTTAAAGCAAGTGACTTGACTCAGATCTCTCTTGGCTGGTGTTGAGGGGTTGGTACGGTTCTGCCTACTACTTCCTCCATTCCCGTTACCATTCTTGGAACCATTGTGATTGTGTGAGCTACCTCCTCCATGGGTATGCTGGAACTATCCTCCCGACTTCGGGGTAAAGCGTGGCTTCTGCTGAGCTCCAGAATTGTGCTTCCCTTGTCCATACTTCCTCTTGCGGTTTTCAATCTGCTGCTGCTTTCCTTCAATCATGAGAGCACGGTCTACCAACTCCTGGTAGTTGTTGAAAGTTGCTACCATCAACTGCATGCTCAGCTCATCATTCAGTCCTTCCAGAAACTTCTCTTACTTAGCTGCATCTGTAGCAATGTCATCTGGGGCATAACGTGCTAGCTTACTGAAGTCATCCACATACTGGCCAACTGTACGTCCTCCCTGGCGTAAGTTGCGAAACTCACGCTTCTTCATGGCCATAGCTCCGGCTGAAACATGAGCAGTACGAAAAGCGTGCTGAAACTGATCCCATGTGATAGTGTCTACTGGATAGGTGGTTGTGAAATTTCCCACCATGATGTTGCAGGTCCCTCAAGCTGATGTGTGGCAAATCGCACCTTCTCCGCATTTGTGCATCCTGCAGTGGTCAAATCTCTGGCTATCTTGCGAAGCCAATCATCTACAATAATCGGCTCGGTGCTACTGGAAAACACCGGCGGATTCAACCTAAGGAAACGGGTTAAGTGATCAACAGGTGGTGGATTGTTGTTGTTGTTGTCCCCCTGATTCTGATTCTGGACTAGTATCTGCATCAATGCATTCTGCTGCTGGATCAACTGAGTGATCTCCGGCGGGAAAGCAAATCCGTTGTCACACCTCGGAGGCATCTGAGGGTTTAGAAAAGATGAGAATACAGAATAGATTGAGGTCTAGAGGGAAAACACTACCCATATGCACATGAGGCAAATTTCAATCAAAACACTTCATTCAAACAAGCAAGGGCATACAACGGTCTATCTATCGTTACAAAAGTGCTCAAACTATACTAGATACATGGAGGGAATTACTACTACTGTTATGGTGGTCTACTAGAAAAACTGCTCTGATGAAGACTCCATGATATCTGCTCCAGCTTCGTCTACATAGTAATCATCATTATCATCCGGGTCCGAGTCGGTGTCGTCAATGATGATGTAGTTCTCAGGACAAGTGCAATCTTCGTCTTCTTCAGTTGCTGGAAATCCCATGAACACTCTTAGCTTCTTCTTCAGATCTTCATTCTTCTCGACTAGCATTGCTATTTCCTCCTCATATCCATCGCGTGTAGACTTGAGTTCTTCCTCCAGTTCCGTGATCTTGGTCATGGCCTTCTTCAGATCCATCATGCCTGCACACATCTCGTTCTCCTGGCGTCGAATGTGCTGGTTAAACTCCTGGATGAAAGCTGCAATTGATCTGTCTTTCCTGGTGCTGATCATCTCCCATTGCTCATCTCGGCGCCCACAAATATGGTAGGTAGTATCCTTAAGCTCCTTGTGGTAAACTTCTCCAATACGTCCCATGGTGATGTGGGCTGCCATGCTCTTTCCTAAACTCCAGGTTGGTGCATCAAAGGAAAACTCTATGGGCTCAGTGACGGGCATGAACGCCCTTCCTGTAACTTGAACTTGAATCATCCAGCGCTCCTCTTCAGGTAAAGTGGCGTTGTAGGTTCCGGTGAAGCTTGGCACTCCGATCTTCAGGTATTTGGTAACTTCCTTCAGGTGTCGTCCAAAGGGTGTATCTTCATCCGGTTGCATGAACTTGTTTCTTGCATCCGCCATCCTAGAAGAGTAGAAAAGATGAGGAGTTAGAAATGAGAAGAGAAAGAGTAGTGATCTATGGCTTTTGCTTAGTGGTCGTGTCCTACAGTCAGCGTGTGCTCTGATACCATCTTGTAGCGACCAGACCTCAAACAGTCTGATCTCTGTGCTTCAGCGTCATCCCTCGATCAGTAATGCTAACATGCACAGTACTTGAAGGATTTATAACAGAGTAGCAATCACACACTTATTACATCGAATGTCTCCAAGGAGAACTTATTACGATAAATATGGATTAAGGCCATCTAATAACGATAACAGCGGAAGGCTTGGAAGATAAGTGAATCCATCAACTCCAACGGCATCACTGAGTATAGAACCATGATCCTAAGGCATCTTACTCGTCGCCTGAAAAGTCTACAACATGAACGTTGCAGCCCGAAAACGGGTCAGCACATGGAAAATGCTGGCAAAGTAACACATAGAGAGTAATGAACAAATAAAGCTATACTACATGCATATATGGCTGGTGGAAAGCTCTATGGTTACAGTTTTGCGTAAAGCCAGTTTTTTTCCTACTGCAAAGGAATAATTTTATTTAACTATCATGGTGGTTGTTAAACATTGAGAATGGTTGACAGCATTCTCAATCCCAATTAGGTAACATCATCATTAAACAAACCCAACAATATTAATTAGAGTAGCATGATGTGATTCACGTGATAATCCAAGTACTAGATACTCAAAACGTCCATAACCGGGGACATGGCTAATCATGATTAGTTTATACACTTTGCAGAGGTTGCACACTTTTCCCCACATGACTCGATCTCCTCCGTTGGGATTCTCGCACTACATGGTGTTTGAGAAACGGATGACCGAGACATAGTCTTTCAAAAGCGCTAGCACCTTACGATGGGTAGACCGTACCAACCTACATCCCCTACATCTGCTAGTCTACCACTGTAAGAGTTCGCATGACTTAGTTAACTATGCTAGAGCCCATAATAGCATGTGGCTACACACGGAAGTTTCTAGCATGAATAATCTTATGATCCCTTTGAGCCTGGGTGGCGGTCCAAAAACAAACAGGCAATCCTGGAATACCGAGGTACCTCAATCCACCTAGATGTGTATTAAAGTTACCACCTTAAATAAACCATTAATTAACAAATCTCACATCTGACATGGAAATTCACTCACCCAATCCACGTCTACTAGCATAGCATGGCATAATAAACAAACGTAGAAGTAACTCCCAAGGGTTTGATAATAAAACACGTAATAGGTACTACCTCAATCTACTTCCCAAAACCCACATATTAATTCAGATCCTAATCATGCAATTGTTTGGAGGATTGAACTAATGCAATAAAAATGGGTAATAAGGAGGTATGATCAAAGTGTTACTTGCCTTGCTGATGATCCGCGAAACCTAGGGATTCGAAGTAGCAAGCGGCGCAATCCGGGTACTCTATTGCAAGCAAACAAACAAACAAGCATACAATAAGTACTCATCTAATGCACAGGTAAAACTCAAATAAGAGGTCTAACCAGAAAGTTCAACTGAAGAACTCCGGTTTGCAAAAAGAATCAAATCGAACGAAGAAACAAAACTCAAACGGCTGCAGGCGACGGCGGTGGCGGCTTCGGCTCGGGGCTCCACTGGGGGCCCCGGGGTGGGTATTTAAGGGGGGGAGGCGGCGGCGGCTCCGACTTGGGGAGGGGGTCGGGCGGCGGCGGCGGCTCGGACTCTCTCGAGTTCGGCGGCGGCACGGCGGGGGAGGCGGTGGCGCGAGCGGGCCGTCCTGGCTCGGCTGGGCTTTGGCCCAGTTGGGCGCAGGAGTTTTTTTTTAAAATAATTTCGCCGAACTGAAAAAAAATCTAGAAAATTAAATAAAAATCTAAAAACACCAAAATAAATTTTCATCGTCCAAATAAAATATTTAGAACAAGATGAACATTTTTTTGGTCCTAAAATGCATTTTGAAAATCGTGCAGTTTTTCCTAATTTCAAATAAAATAGAAAAAACACCAAAATAAATCTTATTTGATTTTTTTATTAAATCCTCATTATTTCTTTATTTTGCGAAACTCATTTTATTCCCTCTCTCTTATTTTTGTGATTGAAATAATTGAAGATAAAATAAATAAAATCAAATGATCTTATTTCCAAAATTCGAGAAAACTCAAATATGAAAATAACGAAATCCCTAACTCTCTCCGTGGGTCCTTAAGTTGCGTAGAATTTCTAGGATCAAGGCAAAAATGCAATGAAATATGATATGCAATGATGATCTATGTATAACATTCCAAATTGAAAATTTGGGATGTTACAGTCAAGGAAGAAGAAGAAGAAGGGGGGTTCTCTCCCCCTTGCTTCCGGTCGCGCCGGAATGCCGCTAGGGGCCATCATCATCACCGCGATCTTCACCAACTCCTCCGCCATCTTCACCAACATCTCCATCAACTTCCCTCATCTATATCCAGCGGTCCACTCTCCCGCAACCCGTTGTACCCTCTACTTGAACATGGTGCTTTATGCTTCATATTATTATCCAATGATGTGTTGCCATCCTATGATGTCTGAGTAGATTTTCGTTGTCCTACCGGTGATTGATGAATTGCTATGATTGGTTTGAATTGCATGTTTTATTATTGGTGTTGTCCTAGTGTGCCCTCCGTGTCGCGCAAGCATGAGGGATTCCCGTTGTAGGTTTGCAATATGTTCATTATTTGCTTATGGTGGGTGGCGTGAGTGACAGAAGCACAGACCCGAGTAAGTAGGTTGTTTGCATATGGGATAAAGGGGACTTGGTACTTTAATGCTATGATTGGGTTTTACCTTAATGATCTTTAGTAGTTGCGGATGGTTGCTAGAGTTCCAATCAAAAGTGCATATGATCCAAGAAGAGAAAGTATGTTAGCTTATGTCTCTCCCTCAAATAGAATTGCAATAGTGATTACCGGTCTAGTAACGTAGTCAATTGCTTAGGGACAATTTCACAACTCCTAGCACCACTTTTCCACACTCGCTATTTTCACTTTATTGCTTCTTTATCTAAACAGCCCCTAGTTTATATTTACACGTTCTTTATTATCTTGCAAACCTATCCAACAACACCCACAAAGTACTTCTAGTTTCATACTTGTTCTAAGTAAAGCGAACACTAAGCGTGCGTAGAGTCGTATCAGTGGCAGATAGGACTTGAGAGAATATTTGTTTTACCTTCAGCTCCTCGTTGGGTTCGACACTCTTACTTATCGAAAGAGGCTACAATTATCCCCTACACTTGTGGGTTATCAAGACCTTTTTCTGGCACCGTTGCCGGGGAGTCATAGCGTGGGGTGAATATTCTCGTGTGTGCTTGTTTGCTTTATCACTAAGTAATTTTTATTTGCTGTTCTTAGTTGTTTTCTATCTTTAGTTATGGGTAGGAAATGCAAAATACCAAAAAAATTAGTTGTACCTACTGAACCAATGGTTGAAGAACCACTCAAAATCTATCACACTCCTTAAGCTTTTTACTTGGATCATCTTCGATCCCTTTGTGCTCGTGCTGAAAACCCAACTAGCTTAGTTGAGGGCAAATCTTTAGATGAGCATGCTTGTTATGTGCGACACCGTATATCTGAAAAGGGAAACTTTTACTGGATCAAATTCATCGTTTGCAATGCTATGCTTGGAATTTATGTGAAATATATGATATTACTTGTTGTTCTGAAAACCCGAAGAAACACCTTCCCTACCAATGTGAGTTTATTGATAATGGAAATGTATCTTCATATGCTAAGGGTGTTTATAATTACTATGATGTTCAACAAATTGAAGAATTTGTTGCTTTTAAGGGTGCCTATGAAATTGCTTCTTTGATTGAAAAGTATGATGCTACTCTCTACAAATCTGAAAATTTTGCCATACTTGAATATTATTATGATAATTATGCTTCTAATGCCTGTGTTAAACTATATATTGAGAAATTCTCCGCTATCCAAGAAGAGACTAATATTTTGCAGGAAGCTATGGAAGAAGAAATTGATGAAATTGTGAGCTCATTGGATGAAAAAGATGATGAGGAGAGCGAAGAACAAAAAGAGGAAGAGCGGATTGATCACCCGTGCCCACCTTCTAATGAGAGTAACTCTTCAACTCATACATTGTTTAATTCCCCTTTGTGCTTATCGAAGGATGATTGCTATGATCCCGTTGATTCTCTTGAAATATCCCTTTTTTGATGATGCTTGCTATGCTTGTGGCCAAGATGCCAATATGAATTATGCTTATGGAGATGAACTTGCTATAGTTCCTTATGTTAAACATGGAATTTTTGCTATTGCACCCACGCATGATAGTCCTATTATCTTTTTGAATTCTCCCAACTACACTATATCGGAGAAGTTTGTGCTTATTAAGGATTATATTGATGGGTTGCCTTTTAATACTACACCATGATGATTTTAATAGATATAATATGCATGTGCTTACTGCTCCTACTTGCAATTGTTATGAGAGAGGAACTACATATCCGCTTCTTTATGTTTCCAATACGATAAAATTGCAAGAAACTGCTTATACTATGCATTGGCCTTCACTTGGTGTGCATGAATTGTTCTTTTATGACATGCCGATGCATAGGAAGAGAGTTAGACTTCGTCATTGTTTGATAGTATTTTACTTTTTGCTCACTACTAAATTACAAATCATTGTTAATTAAAATTGGCTTTGATATACCTTGGGATCCAGGTGGATTCATTACTTGAGCACTAAATGCCTAGCTTAATGGCTTTAAAGAAAGCGCTGCCAGGGAGACAACCCGGAAGTTTTAGAGAGTCATTTATTTCTGTTGAGTGCTTTTATATAGTCTAAAAAAAGAGGGGAACACAAAAACTTTTCAAAAAGGAAAGTGAAAGTGAGAGAGACAAGCATTGTTGAAGTGGGGGAGCTCCTTGAACTTTGTTCATGCTCACGGAAAATTTGTGAATCTTGATTACAGAAACATTTCAACAAAAATAATTATCCCATTGTAAAATTCCATTATATTATAAAAATAATGTGCCAAGGTTTGCCTTTAGGATGTTTACAATGCTTGTTGGTTTGTACGGTGCAGGACAGAAACTTTGGCAGTAGTGCGCGATTTTACATTTTTAACTGGAACACCAATTGGTTCTGATTCATTTTGCAATATCTTTCTATACAACTTGTTTATTTTTCCTAATTTTGGTAGAATTTTTGGGGTAACAGAAGTATGTTGGATATTCAGATTGCTACAGACTGTTCTGTTTTTGACAGATTCTATTTTTGATGCATAGTTTGCTTGTTTTGATGAAACTATCAATTTATATTAGTGGATTAAGCCATCAAAAAGTTATGTTACAGTAGACACAATGCAAAAACAAAATATGAATTGGTTTGCAACAGTACTTGAGTAGTGATTTGCTTTATTATACTAACGGATCTTACCGAGTTTTCTGTTGAAGTTTTGTTTGCATGAAGTGTCTAAGCGAGGATCTCTCGATATGAGGAAAAGGAAGAGAGGCAAGAGCTCAAGCTTGGGGATGCCTGAGGTACCCCAAGTAAATATTCAAGGATACTCAAGCATCTAAGCTTGGGGATGCCCCGGAAGGCATCCCCTCTTTCTTCAACAAGTATCGGTATGTTTTCGTATTCGTTTCGTTCATGCGATATGTGCAAGTCTTGGAGCGTCTTTGGCATTTAGCTTTCATTTTTATTTTATGCACCATGCTGGTATAAGATAGTCCTTGGTTGATTATAGAATGCTCATTGTACTATACTTAAATCTTTTGAGTATTGCTTTATAGAATGGTTCATGTGCTTCACTTATATAATTTGAAGTTTGGATTGCCTGTTTCTCTTCACGTAGAAAACCGCCATTTGTAGAATGCTCTTTTGCTTCAATTATATTTGTTAGGGCGTGGGCATATCTTTTGTAGAAAGAATTAAAATCTCTTGCTTCACTTATATCTATTTAGAGAGGTGACAGGAATTGGTCATTCACATGGTTAGTCATAAAATCCTACATAAACTTGTGGATCACTGAGTATGATATGTTTGATTCCTTGCAATAGTTTTGTGATATTGAGATGATAATATGTGGGAGGTACTAGTAGATGGTTGTGTTTAGTAAGTATGTTGGTGTTAAGGTTTGTGATTCCCGAAGCATGCACGTATGGTCTACTAACTATGTAACCAAATTGGTGCGCATTGTATTTTGATTGTTTATCTTTGCGTGAAGGTCGGGGGCGCGCGATGGTTAACTCCTACCAACCTCCCCCCTAGGAGCATGCGTGTAGTACTTTGTTCCAAGGGCTAATAAATTTTTGCAATAAGTATGTGAGTTCTTTATGACTAATGTTGAGTCCATGGATTATACGCACTTTTACCTTTCCATCATTGCTAGCCTCTTCGGTACCGTGCATTGCCCTTTCTCACCTCGAGAGTTGGTGCAAACTTCGCCGGTGCATCCAAAACCCGTGATATGATACGCTCTATCACACATAAACCTCCTTATATCTTCCTGAAAATAGCCATCATACCTACCTATCATAGCATTTCCATAGCCATTCCGAGATATATTGCCATGCAACTTCCATCATCATCATATACATGACTTGAGCATTCATTGTCATATTGCTTTGCATGATCGTAAGATAGCTAGCATGATGTTTTCATGGCTTGTCCCTTTTTTGATGTCATTGCTACGCTAGATCATTGCACATCCTGGTACACGGCCGGAAGCATTCATATAGAGTCATATCTTTGTTCCAGTATCGAGTTGTAATATTGAGTTGTAAGTAAATAAAAGTGTGATGATCATCATTATAGAGCATTGCCCCAAAAAATGAAAAAAAAGGAAAGGCCAAAGAAGCCTAAATAAAGAAGGGGGCCAAAGAAGCCCACCCAAAAAAAGAAAAAAAGAAAAAAAGAAAAGAAAAGGGGCAATGCTACTATCCTTTTTCCACACTTGTGCTTCAAAGTAGCACCATGTTCTTCATATAGAGAGTCTCTTATGTTGTCACTTTCATATACTAGTGGGAATTTTTCATTATAGAACTTGGCTTGTATATTCCAACGATGGGCTTCCTCAAATGCCCTAGGTCTTCATGAGCAAGCAAGTTGGATGCACACCCACTTAGTTTCAGTTTGAGCTTTCCTACACTTATATCTCTTAGTGCATCCGTTGCATGGCAATCCCTACTCCTCACATTGACATCAATTGATGGGCATCTCCATAGCCCGTTGATTAGCCGCGTTGATGTGAGACTTTCTCCCTTTTTGTCTTCTCCACATAACCTCCACCATCATATTCTATTCCACCCATAGTGCTATATCCATGGCTCACGCTCATGTATTGCGTGAGAGTTCAAAAAGTTTGAGAATACTAAAGTATGAAACAATTGCTTGGCTGACACCGGTATAGGCATGAGGGGTACCTTGTGTTAAGAAAAGGGAGCATACCAGACTATATGATTTTGTAGGGATAACATTCTGGAAGCATTGATATTTTGAAAGACATGATTGTTTGTTGGGATGCCCTAAGTATTATTGTTTTTATGTCAAATGATAGACTATTGCCTTGAATCACTCGTGTCTTAATATTCATGCCATGATTAGATTACATGATCAAGATTATGCTAGGTAGCATTTCACATCAAAAAAGTATCTTTTTTATCATTTACCTACTCGAGGACGAGCAGGAATTAAGCTTGGGGATGCTGATACGTCTTCGTTGTATTTATAATTTTTGATTGTTCCATGCCAATATTATTCAACTTTCATATACTTTTGGCAACTTTTTATATTATTTTTGGGACTAACATATTGATCCAGTGACCAGTGTCAGTTCCTTTCTGTTGCATGTTTTATGTTTTGCAGAAACACCATATCAAACGGAGTCCAAACAGGATAAAAACGGACGGAGAATTATTTTGGAATATTTGTGATTTTTGGGAAGTAAAATCAACACGAGATGGTGCCCGAGGGAGCGAGGAGATAGGGGGCGCGCCCCAGGGAGGCAGGCGCGCCCTGGACTCTTCTGGGGCCCCCGTAAGGCGGTTGACACTCTTCCTTTGCTGAAAGAAAGATAATTTTATGAGAAAGATCTGGGCGAAAGATTCACCCCAATCGGAGTTACGGATCTCCGAATATAAAAGAAACGGTGAAGGGGCAGAATCTAAAAACGCAGAAACAGAGAGGGACAGAGAGATAGATCCAATCTCGGAGGGGCTCTCGCCCCTCCCACGCTATGGGAGCCAAGGACCAGAGGGGAAACCCTTCTCCCATCTAGGGAGAAGTTCAAGGAAGAAGAAGAAGAAGGGGGACTCTCTCCCCCTTGCTTCCGGTCGCGCCGGAACGCTGCCAGGGGTCATCATCATCACCGCGATTTTCACCAACTCCTCCGCCATCTTCACCAACATCTCCATCACCTTCCCCCATCTATATCCAGCGGTCCACTCTCCTGTAACCCGCTGTACCCTCTACTTGAACATGGTGCTTTATGCTTCATATTATTATCTAATGATGTGTTGACATCCTATGATGTCTGAGTAGATTTTCGTTGTCCTACCGGTGATTGATGAATTGCTATGATTGGTTTGAATTGCATGTTTTATTATTGGTGTTGTTGTTGGGTAACGTAGTAATTTCAAAATTTTCCTACGCACACGCAAGATCATGGTGATGATATAGCAACGAGAGGGGAGAGTATTCGTCTACGTACCCTCGTAGACCGTAAGCGGAAGCGTTAGCACAACGCGGTTGATGTAGTCGTACGTCTTCACGATCTGACCGATCCAAGCACCGAACGTACGGGGCCTCCGAGTTCAGCACACGTTCAGCTCGATGACGATCTCCGGCCTCCGATCCAGCCGAGCTCCGGAGATGAGTTCCGTCAGCACGACGACGTGGTGACGATGATGATGTTCTACCGGCGCAGGGCTTCGCCTAAACTCCGCGACGATATGACCGAGGTGGAATATGGTGGAGGGGGCACCGCACACGGCTAAGGAACGATCCGTAGATCAACTTGTGTGTCTATGGGGTGCCCCCCGCCCCCGTATATAAAGGAGGAGAGGAGGAGGGGGCCGGCCTAAGGGGAGGCGCGCCCTAGGAGGGGGAACCTACTCCAAGTAGGTTTCTCCCTTCCCTTTCCTAATCCAAGAAGGAGGGGGAAGGAAGGAGTAGGAGAGGGGGCAGGCAAGGGGGGCGCCGCCCCCCCCCCCTTCCTTGTCCTATTCGGACTCAAGGGGAGGGGGCGCGCCACTTGCCCTGGCCGGCCCCTCTCTTTCTCCAATAGGGCCCATCAAGGCCCATTACTTCCCGGGGGGTTCCGGTAACCCTCCGGTACTCCGGTTTTCTCCGAAAACTCCCGGAACACTTCCGGTGTCCGAATATAGTTGTCCAATATATCAATCTTTATGTCTCGACCATTTCGAGACTCCTCGTCATGTCCGTGATCACATCCGGGACTCCGAACAAACTTCGGTACATCAAAACTTATAAACTCATAATAAAACTGTCATCGAAACGTTAAGCGTGCGGACCCTACGGGTTCGAGAACTATGTAGACATGACCTAGAACCATTCTCGGTCAATAACCAATAGCGGGACCTGGATGCCCATATTGGTTCCTACATATTCTACGAAGATCTTTATCGGTCAAATCGCATAACAACATACGTTGTTCCCTTTGTCATCGGTATGTTACTTGCCCGAGATTTGATCGTCGGTATCCAATACCTAGTTCAATCTCGTTACCGGCAAGTCTCTTTACTCGTTACGTAATACATCATTCCGTAACTAACTCATTATCTACATTGCTTGCAAGGCTTATAGTGATGTGCATTACCGAGAGGGCCCAGAGATACCTCTCCGACAATCGGAGTGACAAAACCTAATCTCGAAATACGCCAACTCAACATGTACTTCCGGAGACACCTGTAGTACTCCTTTATAATCACCCAGTTATGTTGTGACGTTTGGTAGTACCCAAAGTGTTCCTCCGGTAAACGGGAGTTGCATAATTCTCATAGTTATAGGAACATGTATAAGTCATGAAGAAAGCAATAGCAGAATACTAAACGATCAAGTGCTAGGCTAACGGGATGGGTCATGTCAATCACATCATTCTTCTAATAATGTGATCCCACTAATCAAATGACAACACATGTCTATGGTTAGGAAACTTAACCATCTTTGATTAATGAGCTAGTCAAGTAGAGGCATACTAGTGACTATAGTTTTGTCTATGTATTCACACATGTATCATGTTTCCGGTTAATACAATTCTAGCATGAATAATAAACATTTATCATGATATGAGGAAATAAATAATAACTTTATTATTGCCTCTAGGGCATATTTCCTTCAGTCTCCCACTTGCACTAGAGTCAATAATCTAGATTACATAGTAATGATTCTAACACCCATGGAGTCTTGGTGCTGATCATGTTTTGCTCGTGAGAGAGGCTTAGTCAACGGGTCTGCAACATTCAGATCCGTATGTATCTTGCAAATCTTTATGTCTCCACTTGGACTTGGTTCCGAATGGAATTGAAGCGTCTCTTGATGTGCTTGGTCCTCTTATGAAATCTGGATTCCTTTGCCAATGCAATTGCTCCAGTATTGTCACAGAAGATTTTCATTGGTCCCGATGCACTAGGTATGACACCTAGATCGGAAATGAACTCCTTCATCCAGACTCCTTCATTTGCTGCTTCAGAAGCAGCTATGTACTCCGCTTCACATGTAGATCCCGCCACGACGCTTTGTTTAGAACTGCACCAACTTATAGCTCCACCGTTTAATATAAACACGTATCCGGTTTGCGATTTAGAATCGTCTGGATCAGTGTCAAAGCTTGCATCAACGTAACCATTTACGACTAGCTCTTTGTCACCTCCATATACGAGAAACATATCCTTAGTCCTTTTCAGGTATTTCAGGATGTTCTTGACCGCTGTCCAGTGATCCACTCCTGGATTACTTTGGTACCTTCCTGCCAAGCTTATTGCTAAGCATACGTCAGGTCTGGTACACAGCATTGCATACATGATAGAGCCTATGGCTGAAGCATAGGGAACATCTTTCATTTTCTCTCTATCTTTTGCTATGGTCGGGCATTGAGTTTGACTCAACTTCACACCTTGTAGCACAGGCAAGAATCCTTTCTTTGCCTGATCCATTTTGAACTTTTTCAAAATTTTGTCAAGGTATGTGCTTTGTGAAAGTCCTATTAAGCGTCTTGATCTATCTCTATAGATCTTGATGCCCAATATGTAAGCAGCTTCACCGAGGTCTTTCATTGAAAAACTTTTATTCAAGTATCCCTTTATGCTATCCAGAAATTCTATATCATTTCCAATTAATAATATGTCATCTACATATAAAACTAGAAATGCTACAGAGCTCCCACTCACTTTCTTGTAAATACAGGCTTCTCCAAAAGTCTGTATAAAACCATATGCTTTGATCACACTATCAAAGCGTTTAATCCAACTCCGAGATTCTTGCACTAGTACATAAATGGAACGCTGGAGCTTGCATACTTTGTTAGCACCTTTTGGATCAACAAAACCTTCCGGCTGCATCATATACAACTCTTCTTCTAGAAATCCATTCAAGAATGCAGTCTTGACATCCATTTGCCAAATTTCATAATCATGAAATGCAGCAATAGCTAACATGATTCGGACAGACTTAAGCATCGCTACGGGTGAGAAAGTCTCATCGTAGTCAACCCCTTGAACTTGTCGAAAACCTTTCGCAACAAGTCGAGCTTTATAGACAGTTATATTACCATCAGCGTCAGTCTTCTTCTTAAAGATCCATTTATTCTCAATGGCTTGCCGATCATCGGGCAAGTCAACCAAAGTCCATACTTTGTTTTCATACATGGATCCCATCTCAGATTTCATGGCCTCTAGCCATTTTGTGGAATCTGGGCTCATCATCGCTTCCTCATAGTTCGTAGGTTCATCATGGTCAAGTAACATGACTTCCAGAATAGGATTACCGTACCACTCTGGTGCGGATCTTACTCTGGTAGACCTACGAGGTTCAGTAGAAACTTGATCTGAAGTTTCATGATCAATATCATTAGCTTCCTCACTGATTGGTGTAGTTGTCACGGGAACCGGTTCTTGTGATGAACTACTTTCCAATAAGGGAGTAGATACAGTTATCTCATTAAGTTCTACTTTCCTCCCACTCACTTCTTTCGAGAGAAACTCCTTCTCTAGAAAGGATCCAAATTTAGCAACGAAAATTTTGCCCTCAGATCTGTGATAGAAGGTGTACCCAATAGTCTCCTTTGGGTATCCTATGAAGACACATTTCTCCGATTTGGGTTCGAGCTTATCTGGTTGAAGTTTCTCCACATAAGCATCGCAGCCCCAAACTTTAAGAAACGACAACTTTGGTTTCTTGCCAAACCACAGTTCATAAGGCGTCGTCTCAACGGATTTTGATGGTGCCCTATTTAACATGAATGCGGCCGTCTCTAAAGCATAACCCCAAAACAATAGCGGTAAATCAGTAAGAGACATCATAGATCGCACCATATCAAGTAAAGTACGATTACGACGTTCGGACACACCATTTCGTTGTGGTGTTCCAGGTGGCGTGAGTTGCGAGACTATCCCGCATTGTTTCAAGTGTAGACCAAACTCGTAACTCAAATATTCTCCTCCACGATCAGATCGTAGAAACTTTATTTTCTTATTACGATGATTTTCCACTTCACTCTGAAATTCTTTGAACTTTTCAAATGTTTCAGACTTGTGTTTCATTAAGTAGATATACCCATATCTGCTTAAATCATCTGTGAAGGTGAGAAAATAACGATACCCGCCGCGAGCCTCCACATTCATAGGACCACAAACATCAGTATGTATGATTTCCAACAAATCAGTTGCTTGCTCCATAGTTCCGGAGAACGGCGTTTTAGTCATCTTGCCCATAAGGCACGGTTCGCAAGTACCAAGTGATTCATAATCAAGTGATTCCAAAAGCCCATCAGTATGGAGTTTCTTCATGCGCTTTATACCGATATGACCTAAATGGCAGTGCCACAAATAAGTTGCACTATCGTTATCAACTCTGCATCTTTTGGTTTCAACACTATGAATATGTGTATCACTACTATCGAGATTCAATAAAAACAGACCATTCTTCAAGGGTGCATGACCATAAAAGATATTACTCATATAAATAGAACAACCATTATTCTCTGATTTAAATGAATAACCGTCTCGCATCAAACAAGATCCAGATATAATGTTCATGCTCAACGCTAGCACCAAATAACAATTATTTAGGTCTAATACTAATCCCGATGGTAGATGTAGAGGTAGCGTGCCGACCGCGATCACATCGACTTTGGAACCATTTCCCACGCGCATCGTCACCTCGTCCTTAGCTAATCTTCGCTTAATCCGTAGTCCCTGTCTCGAGTTGCAAATATTAGCAACAGAACCAGTATCAAATACCCAGGTGCTACTGCGAGCATTAGTAAGGTACACATCAATAACATGTATATCACATATACCTTTGTTCACTTTGCCATCCTTCTTATCCGCCAAATACTTGGGGCAGTTCCGCTTCCAGTGTCCAGTCTGCTTGTAGTAGAAGCACTCAGTTTCAGGCTTAGGTCTATACTTGGGTTCTTCTCTTGAGCAGCAACTTGCTTGCCGTTCTTTTTGAAGTTCCATTTCTTCTTCCCTTTGCCCTTCTTCTTGAAACTGGTGGTTTTGTTAACCATCAACACTTGATGCTCCTTATTGATTTCTACCTCCGCAGCTTTCAGCATTGCGAAGAGCTCGGGAATAGTCTTGTTCATCCCGTGCATATTATAGTTCATCACGAAGCTCTTGTAGCTTGGTGGTAGTGATTGGAGAATTCTGTCAATGACACTATCATCAGGAAGATTAACTTCCAGTTGAATCAAGTGATTATTATACCCAGACATTTTGAGTATGTGTTCACTGACAGAACTATTCTCCTCCATCTTGCAGCTATAGAACTTATTGGAGACTTCATATCTCTCAATCCGGGCATTTTCTTGAAATATTAGCTTCAACTCCTGGAACATCTCATATGCTCCATGACATTCAAAACGTCGTTGAAGGCCCGGTTCTAAGCCGTAAAGCATGGCACACTGAACTATAGAGTAGTCATCAGCTTTGCTCTGCCAGACGTTCTTAACGTCGTCAGTTGCATCAGCAGCAGGCCTGGCACCCAGCGGTGCTTCCAGGACGTAACTTTTCTGTGCAGCAATGAGGATAATCCTCAGGTTACGGACCTAGTCCGTGTAATTGCTACCATCATCTTTCAACTTTGCTTTCTCAAGGAACGCATTAAAATTCAACGGAACAACAGCACGAGTCATCTATCTACAAACAAACATAGACAAGCAAAATACTATTAGGTACTAAGTTCATGATAAATTTAAGTTCAATTAATCATATTACTTAAGAACTCCCACTTAGACAGACATCTCTCTAGTCATCTAAGTGATCACGTGATCCAAATCAACTAAACCATGTCCGATCATCACGTGAGATGGAGTAGTTTCAATGGTGAACATCGCTATGTTGATAATATCTACTATATGATTCACACTCGACCTTTCGGTCTCCGTGTTCCGAGGCCATATCTGTATATGCTAGGCTCGTCAAGTATAGCCTGAGTATTCCGCGTGTGCAACTGTTTCGCACCCGTTGTATTTGAACGTAGAGCTTATCACACCCGATCACACGTGGTGTCTCAGCACGAAGAACTTTCGCAACGGTGCATACTCAGGGAGAACACTTCTTGATAATTAGTGAGAGATCATCTTAAAATGCTACTGTCAATCAAAGCAAGATAAGATGCATAAAGGATAAACATCACATGCAATCAATATAAGTGATATGATATGGCCATCATCATCCTGTGCTTGTGATCTCCATCTTCGAAGCACCGTCATGATCACCATCGTCACCGGCGCGACACCTTGATCTCCATCGTAGCATCATTGTCGTTACGCCATCTATTGCTTCTACGACTATAGCTACCGCTTAGTGATAAAGTAAAGCAATTACAGGGTGTTTTCATTTCATACAATAAAGCGACAACCATATGGCTCCTGCCAGTTGCCGATAACTTCGGTTACAAAACATGATCATCTCATACAATAAAATATAGCATCACGTCTTGACCATATCACATCACAACATGCCCTGCAAAAACAAGTTAGACGTCCTCTACTTTGTTGTTGCAAGTTTTACGTGGCTGCTACGGGCTGAGCAAGAACCGTTCTTACCTACGCATCAAAACCACAACGATAGTTCATCAAGTTGGTGCTGTTTTAACCTTCGCAAGGACCGGGCGTAGCCACACTCGATTCAGCTAAAGTGAGAGAGACAGACACCCGCCAGCCACCTTTAAGCACGAGTGCTCGTAACGGTGAAACCAGTCTTGCGTAAGCGTACGCGTAATGTCGGTCCGGGCCGCTTCATCTCACAATACCGCCGAACCAAAGTATGACATGCTGGTAAGCAGTATGACTTGTATCGCCCACAACTCACTTGTGTTCTACTCGTGCATATAACATCAACGCATAAAACCTAGGCTCGGATGCCACTGTTGGGTAACGTAGTAATTTCAAAATTTTCCTACGCACACGCAAGATCATGGTGATGATATAGCAACGAGAGGGGAGAGTATTCGTCTACGTACCATCGTAGACCGTAAGACGAAGCGTTAGCACAACGCGGTTGATGTAGTCGTACGTCTTCACGATCCGACCGATCCAAGCACCGAACGTACGGGGACTCCGAGTTCAGCACACGTTCAGCTCGATGATGATCTCCGGCCTCCGATCCAGCCGAGCTCCGGAGATGAGTTCTGTCAGCACGACGGCGTGGTGACGATGATGATGTTCTACCGGCGCAGGGCTTCGCCTAAACTCCGTGACGATATGACCGAGGTGGAATATGGTGGAGGGGGGCACCGCACATGGCTAAGGAACGATCCGTAGATCAACTTGTGTGTCTATGGGGTGCCCCCCGCCCCCGTATATAAAGAAGGACAGGAGGAGGGGGCCGGCCTAAGGGGAGGCGGGCCCTAGGAGGGGGAAACCTACTCCAAGTAGGTTTCTCCCTTCCCTTTCCTAATCCAAGAAGGAGGGGGAAGGAAGGAGTAGGAGAGGGGGAAGGCAAGGGGGGGCGCCCCCCCCCCTTCCTTGTCCTATTCGGACTCAAGGGGAGGGGCGCGCCACTTGCCCTGGCCGGCCCCTCTCTTTCTCCAATAGGGCCCATCAAGGCCCATTACTTCCCGGGGGGGTTTCGGTAACCCTCCGGTACTCCGGTTTTCTCCGAAAACTCCTGGAACACTTCCGGTGTCCGAATATAGTCGTCCAATATATCAATCTTTATGTCTCGACCATTTCGAGACTCCTCGTCATGTCCGTGATCACATCCGGGACTCCGTACAAACTTCGGTACATCAAAACTTATAAACTCATAATAAAACTGTCATCGAAACGTTAAGCGTGCGGACCCTACGGGTTCGAGAACTATGTAGACATGACCTAGAACCATTCTCGGTCAATAACCAATAGCGGGACCTGGATGCCCATATTGGTTCCTACATATTCTACGAAGATCTTTATCAGTCAAACCGCATAACAACATACGTTGTTCCCTTTGTCATCGGTATGTTACTTGCCCGAGATTTGATCGTCGGTATCCAATACCTAGTTCAATCTCGTTACCGGCAAGTCTCTTTACTCTTTTTGTAATACATCATTCCGTAACTAACTCATTAGCTACATTGCTTGCAAGGCTTATAGTGATGTGCATTACCGAGAGGGCCCAGAGATACCTCTCCGACAATCGGAGTGACAAAAGCTAATCTCGAAATACGCCAACTCAACATGTACCTCCGGAGACACCTGTAGTACTCCTTTATAATCACCCAGTTACGTTGTGACGTTTGGTAGTACCCAAAGTGTTCCTCCGGTAAACGGGAGTTGCATAATTCTCATAGTTATAGGAACATGTATAAGTCATGAAGAAAGCAATAGCAGAATACTAAACGATCAAGTGCTAGGCTAACAGGATGGGTCATGTCAATAACATCATTCTTCTAATGATGTGATCCCACTAATCAAATGACAACACATGTCTATGGTTAGGAAACTTAACCATCTTTGATTAATGAGCTAGTCAAGTAGAGGCATACTAGTGACTATAGTTTTGTCTATGTATTCACACATGTATCATGTTTCTGGTTAATACAATTCTAGCATGAATAATAAACATTTATCATGATATGAGGAAATAAATAATAACTTTATTATTGCCTCTAGGGCATATTTCCTTCAGTTGTCCTATTGTGCCCTCCGTGTCACGCAAGCATGAGGGATTCCCATTGTAGGGTTTGCAATATGTTCATGATTTGCTTATGGTGGGCGGCGTGAGTGACAGAAGCACAGACCCGAGTAAGTAGGTTGTTTGCGTATGGGATAAAGGGGACTTGGTACTTTAATGCTATGGTTGGGTTTTACCTTAATGATCTTTAGTAGTTGCGGATGCTTGCTAGAGTTCCAATCATAAGTGCATATGATCCAAGAAGAGAAAGTATGTTAGCTTATGCCTCTCCCTCAAATAGAATTGCAATAGTGATTACCAGTCTAGTAACGTAGTCAATTGCTTAGGGACAATTTCACAACTCCTACCACCACTTTTCCACACTCACTATTTTTACTTTATTGCTTCTTTATCTAAACAGCCCCTAGTTTATATTTACGCGTTCTTTATTATCTTGCAAACCTATCCAACAACACCTACAAAGTACTTCTAGTTTCATACTTGTTCTAAGTACATAAGCAGCTTCATGTCGCCATGATTTTCATCTCCTCCAACAAAGTTGCAAGCACCGTCTTGTTAGGCATGGCTGCCTGACCAACCTGGGAACAATACTTCCCCAATACCACAAAAATGAATGAAATCTCTATAACACAATGAAACATGGGTGAAAAAGAACCTTGTCACTGTCTTTCCTATGACCAGCCACATGATTCCGTTGCAGTGGCTCCATGAAGTCGTCGTTATCGTCTTGCTGGTGGTTGCGAACCATGATGCTATACTAAGAACAAGTTCACATGGGTATGAAAGAAAACACAGTGAAAAGTGCATGTGGAAGCATGGAGTAGCAAGGCAATTGATAATGTCGACGACAAAGGAAAACTGCCATGTTTATTAGACATACAGACGACAAATGCCATGAATATACAATGCCTGATGGAAAACAACACAATTGAGGTTCACACTACAGAATAGATGGCAAAAAAATCTTGGTGTAAAAGAGGGATTTACCACCTGCTAACTAAAATACAGTAGACAATTGCCATATAACACTACAAAAGCAAGACAAATAATATACTAGGTAATAGAGGGAGTTGCCACCTGCAAACAAAAATAAGTAGGCAAATTGCCATGTAACACTTGAAAATGCATGACAAATAATATCTTAGGGTAAAGTGGGAGTTGCCACATGCTCGTAAGCACAATAGGCAGCTGCCAAGGAAACACTAAAAAAGACATGGCAAATAATATCTTGGGGTAAAGAGACAATTGGCCATCTGCTTAAAAGCATAGTACGCAATTGCCCATGTATCACTGCAGAAACATGGCAACTGATAGTTTGGGTAAAGAGACAGTTGCCATCTACCAACTAAATAGTGTGGCAAATTGTAGCTAAGCCAGTAGATTCAAGTTGACCTATTTGCACATAACAACATGGCAAACTAAGTGAGTTTCATGATACAACCAACTGCCATTAACCTACAAACGAAATGCACATTCCACATGGCAATGTAAAACTAGGGTTCCTACCATAATCTCAGTCCCGGATTTCAATCATAACACAACCCCTAAAAACAGCGCACCACTGCCTACGCGACCGTCAAATAAAGAAACATCAACAAATCACTGCATCCAAACTTGAAGACATGTAATCTCGAAAAACAGAGAATGAAAATGCGCAGAACGGGCGAGCCTCGTCGGCGTGACTTCCACCGCCGCGGCAACGAAACTTGCTAATGCTGGCCTAATGGCACACCGGCGACTCCTCGACGACTGGTAGCACTCGAGCGCTCTGTAATCCACTCGAATCTCAATCGATTTGAAGCAGAAGAAATGGGGGAGGGAAGGCAGATTGAGACCAATTGAAGCACTGTTACCTCTGCGCGTGAAGGCTCCGGCGATGACACTCCGGTTGCCTGAGCTCCAGCGCCGGACACAAGTCCCCGCGACACTTTTGACGTCGCCTCTCCTCTGCTACGCCACGGAATCACCTCTGCTCCGTCTAGGACTTGCCGTTGCTCTCAAATGGGGGAGTTGAGTGGGGGAATGGGAAGAGGATTCGGGCGGGGTGGGCAAAACTGCAGCGTCGTGCCGGGAAGAGGAGACGGGGGAGGGAAGGAAGAGGTGCGGGGCGTGCTAGCGCGATGACATTTCTACCGCACGCCAGGGTAGCAACCGCAGGCTCTGTGTTTGCAAAACGGGCGTCCGTACGAACTGTGAAATGCCCACACACCATACGATGCCTATGTGGCTCACAAAAATCATCAGACGTTATCAAGATTCGTGCAGAACTGAGTGAACGTAGATCGACGCGTGTGGGGAGTTACAAATCTGCCACACGTGTGGGCGTTAGTATTTTTGAAATTTTATTGTTTAAAAAAGTACGCCAATAACGCCTACACGTGTGGGCGTTAAGGGTCTGGTCACACGTTTTGTGTGGTGTTTAAGAGAACCAACCCACATGCCTACATGTGGGCAAAACAAGTAATGCCCACACACCTCTTTTTTTACCTTGCGGCCCCTTCCACATGCCTATGTGTGGGCAAAATAGATAACGCCCAGATGCCCGTACTCACGGTCCCGCACGCTCCGCGTGACAGTCATCACGCGTCCCCGCAGTTGCCATGGTCCGGACCCTCTTTCATGTTCGTTTAACTGCAGTTGCCATGTTACTGAACCACAGTTGTCATGTCTGACAACTACATTTGCCGTGGTTGCTCAACTGCATTGCCATCTCAGGTCAAGTGTCAGATGTCGTTTTTGGACAACTGCAGTTGTTGCCATGTATAATCTGGTCTACCACAGTTGCCATGATTTGAAAAACTTTAGGAGTTGTCACCTACTAACACTAGACAATTGTCATGTAGCACTACAAAAAATGCATGGCAAAAAAACATGTTCGGGTAAAGAGGGAGTTGCCATCTGCTTATGCAACTAGGGCAGTTGTCATGTACCCTGCAGAACACATGGCAACTCGAGGTAAAAAGAGAGAGTTGTCATCTGCTTACAAGTACGCTAGGACAGTTGCCATGTACGCTACAACACACATGACAACTAACAGCTTTGGGTGTGGGAAAAGAGAGGGGCATGTGGACGAACTGCTAAACGCCCACACACCAGCCCTTCTGCGTGCGTGAAAACTGGCGTGTGGGTGAACTGCTAAACGCCCACACCCCAGCCACTTCACGTGATGAACGGGCGTGTGGACGATCGGATGAATGCCCACACACCAGCCCAGTCCTACGTGCATAAGAAATTTGCTAGAACGCGCCAAGATTCGTGCAGAAGTGGTTGGACGAGGATCCATACGTGTGCGCAAGTTGCCAGAGGCCCACACATGTGGGCGTTAATATTTCCGTTAAAAAAGACTTACGAACGGGGCCGGAACCGAACCCGTGCGTGTTTCCGATTTGGAATTGGAGTTAGACTCAAGGCCGTGCGCGGCGTCCTTTTCTCCATCCTGAATTCTTGTTGCCTCCAAATTCACTACGATTCAGCCAGCGTTCACCAGCCGGCGTCGATCGAGGTGACACGCATGGTCAAGCCGGAGCACCGAGCGAGGCAGGGGCCGACGAATCGACAGCACCGTCGAATGCGCAGACGGAAGGCGCCCTCGGCGCCGCGCCGGCGCTCCCGGACGGCATGGAAGACAGGGGATCGCGCCTGTGACTTTGACGTGAAGGGGGGCGGATTCGACTCTGCCAAGATGTACTCCACCGTGAGGCCGCAACTCCGGTCGGAGATTGGCGAGGTGCGTGGCTCCCTCGAGAGGATCAGCGTAGCAGAGTTCCTCGCCCACGAAGCTGCAGTCCAGGGCGGTGCCGTGGCGGAGCCCTTGTCGTCGCCGTCATCCAAGGCAGAAACCCGTGACGCGAACCCACTGTTCTCGGGCACGTGTGACTCTGCAGTCCGTGCTGTCCCCGGAAAGGGCCCCTCGCCGTCGTCACCAAAGGCCCCTCCGCATGGGACGAAAAGACTGCTCTTGACTGCCGCCGAGCCCCGACCGGAGGCCTCCGCCACGCCGGCCTTGAAGAGGAGGAAGACGATCCCAAGCACAGGGCCTCCGATGAGCACGCCGCGCGCTGCAACTTTCAAAGCGTTTCACGAGGTACCACCAGAACGGCCCGACGCTGAACCGGACGTGCTCGTGCGGGCATCGCATCTCAAGGTCCGGTTCGCCGGCATCATCGCCAAGGCTAAAGAGACTCTCAGCATCCGCCATCGGCAGGACCTCGAGAAGCGGCCGGCGGCCGACATCGACGAAGGTAGCCGCGCGCTGCAGGCTGACACGGAGGGTCAAATAGCTCGCGAAGGCGAGGCTCTCCTGCGGCAGGAGGAGGAGAGGAACGCCCGCGTCGCCCGGCTCAGGAAGGCGGCTCGCGAGGCGCTGCAGGAGGTGGAGAGGAACGCACGGCTCACCGGGCTCAGCAGGGAGACTATACACCCAGTGCACCTCATGGAGCTCGGCATAACTGCCGTGGAGCGTGCCGTGAGCCCGGAACGTCCTGGGGCGCCCAAGCATTGCCGTCGGTCCAACCCCTTAGAGGACCTCGGGCTCTTCGTGAAACCGGTCGACGATGACGGCGAAGAAGAAACATAGCAAACGAGGCATGCGGTCTGCTGGTTCTGGCCTCTAGGAGATGTTCACTGAACGTAGGAAGCTCTGAACCTTCTCTTGATCTGTCTGACAGTTTTCCAGACTTCGTATGTGCCTTGCTGATTTAGGACACATGAGACCAGCCGGACATGCGTAAGTAACCACATTGCTGAAATTTTGTTCTCTAAAGATCAACAGATTTTATGATCGTTACTAGGGTGATACTATTACTTTTCATCTCTGTTTTAGTTTAACACATATTGGCGGGGCATTTCCACGTTTGATCCATGCTTGTGCTGTTGTGGGATTTTGGATGCTGCTCCTCAGGTTTTCGGAATTCACGTTTTCTCTTAATGCGCCGGAAAACACCAAAATCACTGGCCATACTAAAACCTACTCCCTCCGTCCCATAATGTAAGACGTTTTTTGGCACTAGTGATCCTCCGTCCCACACTAGTGTCAAAAAAACGTCTTACATTATGGGACGGGGGGAGAACCAAATTATGCAAATCAAAATAAATATGCTTCTTTTCTATTAGTGGTTAGGTTGATAACCTTGTTGTGTGGATGTCTGCTTACAGTCTTGCTATGATCAAATGTGCCAGCCTAGTGTTCGAATGGTAACCTTGCTACATGTGTTCATTTTGAATGGAATGCTAGGAATGAAATGCCTGATCATACTAGGACAATGCATGTGCATGCATGCTTATAGTAGGACAAATATGCATCACACTAGGACAAATGTGCATGCAATTGGGCATCAGCGCGATGCACTGATCCTGGCAGTTGCAATAGGGCATTGTTATGATAAGTGCGTCATGGCATCGTTATGGTTAATTACAGTGATCCTCTGAACTGACAAGGTTGTAAAGACGGAGTGGGAACTGCCGGCCAAGGGGTCCCTTTCATCACTGGCGTGGAGGACACCGAGGACATGATCCCGAAGAACATGTGGACAAAGAGGGCGGACGTGTCTTGCAGGTTCGCCGAGATGATGAAGCCTCTGGGGATTGGCTGCAGGCCAAGGGTGGGCCATAAGCCGGGAGCAAGGGAGCCACTAAGGTTTTACGTGTCCATCAAGAATGCCGAGGTACATTGCCATGCTCGTCGTCCCCAAGGCCTTCTGGCCCGTGATGAGGAAATGGTTCGCCCTCAAACCTCCATGCCTTGTCAAGCCAACAAGTGGTACGAGTTCTGGGTGCAGTTGCAAATATTCCAGAAGGAGATGGGGCCGGCGAGGGGCTTGGATAACTTCTGCAAGAAACACAAGATCGTCTCCAGTGACCTACTCGTCTTGAAGTTGTCTAACCTCGGCTTCAAGGTTGAGATCTACAGCGTCGGCAACTCCACCATCTATCGGTATAGTTGTGCCAGGCACTGCTATCAAGGTGACTTGGCTCGTGAGCTCTAGCCCTATTTGTCTGTCCTGTATCTTATTGTGTGAATTGTTTCTGTGTTGCTAGTGTACTGCATATTTTGCCCGGGGACTGTCTTTAAACTGATGTTTAAGTACAATTGTGCATTGTTGTTTTGTGTGGTAGTGTGTATGCGCTTAATTCTATGTATGTTTGATATGTGGTGTGTTGCTGAGTGTGGTGCATTTAGGGGGGAAGTTTACAAGTTTTGAAAGGGGTGAACAAAATAGCACACTACACATAGTTAGACAACTGTGATCGGTATCTGCTCATCACTTAAGCACAAATGCAGGTGTCCAAACAGCAGGCATCAATTCCTCACTAGTGCAATGCAGGCTACCAGACTATTTACACAATATGGTTTTTGGCATGTATTTACTCGGTTTGTTCCAGTTGGGCCACAAATGCAGGGAGCCAAAAATGATGCATGCTACCAAACACCCCCTAATGCACATCACTCTCTCTATCGATATTTCATCTAAATTGGCCCATGAACGTTTGTTGCCGATCGACCGGCTAGCGATTGCGTCGGTCGTTGCACGCGCATCTACCTCTCACGCAGCCACATGCTCAATCAGGCCCACACCATCGCCCGTGTCCCTTGGTTGCCTTATCTTCTCACGCGTTTTCTCCCCACAGGGGCATCTTCCACCTCCGCAAGCACCATTCCCTTCTCTCTCTCTCTCTCTCTCTCTCTCTCTCTCTCTCTCTCTCTCTCTCTCTCTCTCTCTCGCGGGCGTGTTGCTATTGCTCGCGTGCATCTTGTCCCTGGCAGCAAGGTTGTCGGCGTCTGCTCCTCTCCGGCCGCTGGGTGCCTGCGCAACGAGCTTTTCCCGTGGCGAACGCGAGCAGCTCCCGAAGCCGTGAGACCCGGCTGCGTCCGAGGATGCTGGAACCGTCCAGTCCTGGTGTTGTGACCCATGAGCACCCGTGCTTCTGCCGGCTGTGTTTGCTGCCCTCTCCCAACCCGCCTGCTACAATGGCGCACCTGACGGCGGTGTTGCAACCAACACCAGCCGGAGCTGGAGACGACGTCCATAGGTGTTGCAACCGGCACCGCACGATGCTGGAGCGAGGTGTTGTTGGTATGGCAACTAGTCAAGCGTGCTTCAATCGGCTTGAAAAAAAGCTTCAACCGGCATCAAAAAAAGCTTTAACTATGAAAATAAGCTACAACCAGCGCAGAAGAAAAGCTTCAAACATTGAAAAAAAGCTTCAACCGGCGCCGAGAAAAGCATCAACCGTTGTGAAAAAAACTTTTGATCGGAATGGGAAAAAGCTTCAGAAAAGCTTCATCCGGTGTGGAAAAAAGCTTCAACTGGTGTGAAAAAAAGCTTCCACGGTGAAATTTCGAAAACCGGCGCCGACTAGAGTCGCCGGAAAGCTACGGGAGGACGGCAAAAGCTGCAACGAGAGCTACAAGCGTCTATGGAAAAAGCTTCAACTGACCTGAGGATGCTACAAACATGGCTGAGGATTCTGGAGCCAGCTGCGAGCATGCTACAACCAGGTCTAACTAGAAACTGGCCAGCAGGGATGCTACAAACTGAAAGTGCTAGTTATCGACTAGAGGGTGGGGTGAATAGGCGATTTTTATGAAAGTCTTCAAAACGTGGAAGTTTCGAAGACAAACAATAGAAATGACCTAATTGATATGCAGTAGAAGATAAACTACAACAAGCAAACCATAGTCAAGTATGCAATAATGTGAAAGTACAAGACTAACAGCAGCTTAGTAGTCAGGATCCGGATGGAAGATAGTATGAAGCCAACCAACGATAGTAGTCAAGCAATGAAGTCAAACATGTACGACAAATAGGCAATGACTTCACGAAGACAAACTCTAAGTAAAGGGAGAGAGAGGATAGAACCAGTCACTTGTTGAAGACACATGATTTGTTGGACCAGTTCCAGTTGCTGTGACAACTGTACGTCTGGTTAGGGAGGCTGAGATTCAACTCAGAAGACCGCGTCTTCACCTTATTCCCCTTGAGCTAAGGACACACAGTCCTCGCCCAATCACTCTGGTGAGTCTTCAAGTTAGACTTCCGAACCTTCACAGACTTCGTTCACCGGCGATCCACAATGACTCTTGGATGCTCAGAATGCGACGCCTAACCGGCTGGAGGATTCACAGTCCTCAAGTGTAATAAGTCTTCAGGTCACACAGACAGAAAGATTTCAGTGATGCCCAACACTCTTTGGCTCTGGGTGTTTGGGCTTTGTCCTCGCAAGGATTTCTCTCTCTCAAAGGCTTCGAGGTGGGTTGCTCTCAAACGACAAAAGCCGTGCACTAACTCTGAGCAGCCACCAATTTATGGTGTAGGGGGTGGGCTATTTATAGCCACTAGGCAACCCCACCTGATATGTCCGAAATGACCCTGGGTCACTAAGGAACTGACACGTGTTCCAACGGTCAGATTTCAAACACACACGACAACTTTACTTGGGCTACAAGCAAAGCTGACTCATCCAGCTCTGGATAAGATTTGCTCTCATTGTCTTCGCTCGAAGACATAGGATTTGGGTTGAGAATCACTTCAGTAATTCTGACTTTGTTCACTTGGACCCCACTTAACAGTACGGTGGTTCCTATGACTCAACAAAGAAGAAAAAGGAAACAACGAAACGACACAGTCTTCGCGCTCCATAGTCTTCACTCAATGTCTTCTCATGTCATAGTCTTCAATATGAATATCTTCACATACCACCATTGTCGTCAATGTCTTCATACATTTTTAGGGGTCATCTCCGGTAGGTAAACCGAATCAATGAGGGACACTACCTGCGTTATCCTGCAATTCTCACAAACGCATTAGTCCCTCAACCAAATTTGTCGTCAATACTCCAAAACCAACTAGGGGTGGCACTAGATGCACTTACAATCTCCCCCTTTTTGGTGATTGATGACAAACTGGTTGAAGTTTTCAACAGGGATAAAGTATGTGAAATTGTAAAGGATAGGGTATTGTCTTCATAAGTGGCAAAGGCTCCCCCTGAAGATGTGCATATAAGTAATTTGCTTTTGGAATGCAAATGCACATGGCAGGTTGTACTTGTGGAGATCCTCTTCAACTTATGAAGATAATTCATCATGCATGAAATGATATAACTATGAGAATGACATGCATAATGAAAAATGGACGTCTGCAGAATGATCTAAGTGCGGAAGTTATCATCGCACATGCGGAATTTATCATCGTATCACAGAAAAGCAAATAAGTAGCAGATGACCATCGAGTTTAAGTGTTACAACTCAAAGAACCAAATGTATCAAAAGCGAGAGTTGTAAACACTAGGCAAAATATAAAGCAACCGCCCATATGAACCCGCTTGAAGACTATCAAACTCATATGCTTCTCCCCCTTTTGTCAGTAAGGACCAAAAAGGTTTGAAGACATAGAGCATCTACTCGTTCCCATGAGGAGTAGGTGAAGCAGCAGGGTTATCATTGTTGTTTGGCGACGCAGACGAACTTGGTGCAGTGTCGATGCGTGCAGAAGTAGGGGGCGGTGAAGTAGCATCGTCTTCATCATCGACCACTTTGGCATTCACCGTTGCCGCGGAGGAAGAATAGTCAGAGTCTTCAAGGGATGGAGTTCGACGTAGGACAGCATTCCGTGGAGGAGTAGAGTCAAACTTGAATCTTTCAGTGAAGCCATCGTCTTGAAGATCTGCTTCAGCACTGAGCAGTGTCAAACTCTTCCATGATAGCCGACAGGTCTCGTGAGTGACAAAAGCATTCTTGGTGGCAAGATTTCGAATGCGATTGACGTCCACCAAGAGTCTTTGCATCTGTCGCTTGAGCCAGAAGTGATGCTTGTCTTGTTTCTGATGCAGTGCCACAAGAAGTTCTCGGTCATTTAGGACGCGAGAGCGCTTCTTAGGCCTTTGGGCAATTGTGCTCTCAGTAGCTTCAGTTTGCGCACGGTGAGGCAGACGAGTGTTCTCAGCCATTGGATAGACACGAGTTACTGCTTGGACTCCTTCCATGGGTTCAGTGAAGCTTTGGTGATCAGCATTTTGAAGACAAAGAGGCTTCTTGGCAGGCTCAGGGTATATGGCTTCAACTAACATATCTACCTCTGGTAGAAAGATTAGATGATTGCGAGCAGAGGGCTGATAGTTGATAGCAGAGTGTAGCTTGATGAGGCGCATGACCCATGGAGCATAGAATTTCAGGCCAAAAAGGTCAGATCCAGACGCAGCCAGTTGCCGGATGAAGAATTCTTGTGTATTAAAGCTGATGCCATTGAGGATGTAAAAGACCAATGTATTCATGGCTCCTTCAAGTTTTGCAGCTGATGAATGCCCTTTGATCGGCCATAGAGTTCGCCTGATGATGTGATATATTGTGTGAGGCAGATACTCAAGGTCATCAACAAAGAACTCCTTTGGGTATTCAGCGTCAGGTGGCAGAGGCTTCATCATGCTCAACATCTGGCTCATGTTGGGCTCTGGCTTATGGAAGATGCTCTCCTGTGCATTGCGGTGGAGTTGACAATCAGGTTCGAACAGCTCTCCAGGAGTGGGTAGGCCTGTAAGCTCAATGACGTCAAGAGCTTTGGCTTCATGATGAACATTTCCTGTCATCCACTCGAGAACCCATGTCTTTGTATCCCTATAGTAGCCGCGAATGTGGAGGGTAGCATAGAATTGAAGCAAAAGTTCCTCATTCCAATGTTCTTTGTCTGTCACAAAGCTGAGAAGACCTGCATCACGAAAGCAGTCAAGTTCTTCTTCTAAGCATGGCAGTCCAGCAATGGCTTCAGTGTCGAGGCGCATATGAGGGAAAATGCGCCCTTGATCATACAGAACGCAGGAGTAATAGCTTCGCTGCTGATAGCTCCAGAAACGATCAGATGATATTCTTGGCCTTGAGTAGGGGTTCTTGGCTCTGTCAAAGAAGGTGTTGTGGCTTTTGAAGCCATTTGCATTGAAGGACCCTGTAGAGGTGGCAGTGCCTGGGAACCTTGGCAATCTTGGCTTTGGTTTCTGGACCAGAGGCCTATGCTCAACATGATAATCAAACTGAGGACCAGAGGCATTAGGCGGAGGGACTAGAACGGGCCATTCGACAATGATCAGTTGACCATAGTTGTATGCTTGCTCAATTGTATGGGGCCTTGGTGGCGGAACAGGAGCAGTGGCAACAACAGAGGCGTCAGGCTGCACAACAGGTGCTTCAGGAGCAGTTGCATCATTGGCTTCTAGCACATTGGTTGGTGCAGGTTCCACATTTTCTTCAGCCATGACTACGTCGTTGGCTTCATTTGTGTTGGTGGTGGCAGCCTCAAGATTTTCAACCTCCACTTTATGAGCTGGAGGGTCGGGCACTGGCACGTTCACTTCAGGAACAGCTTCTTCAGTAATGGGGGGAGTAGGGACACGTTCTTCTTCTTGGTTGTCATCGGCTGATGCAGCCGGATTGTCTTCAGCAGCTTTGGCTTCAGACACGGAGACATTCACAGTTGGAGTGGCTTCTGGAAACACTTGACGTGCAACAGATTGGTGGTGCACTTCCCCTTCTGGAACGCTCAAAAGAGGGACTTGAGACCTTGGTCCTTTGCGAAGCCTGCGTAATGTTGGCGACGCCTTTGGAGATGGAGTTGGCTGGGCCACAAAGTCATCCTCTTCTTCTTGCACAGGTGGTGTGACTTGTTGTCGTTGGGGAGTACTCGGGGAGTCTTGTTGTTGTGGGTGATCAGCCCATGATGCATCCTGAGCAATTGGCGTCAGAGGATGACCAATGCTGATGAGTTCGCTGTTCGCGAGAACAGGCGATGATACCAAGTTGTGTTCGATCTGAGGAAGAACTTCATCATCTTCAACATTGTCATTGTGACCAATGTCTTCAGCAGCGGTGGAATCAACTGCTGGAATGTCTTCAGCTTCATGAGCCTCTGTGGAAGCAGGCTCATGAACTATCATCCGTCGTTCTTGGTGTTCAGATGCATGGCGAACCATTGAGATAGGTTCAACAACTAAGGGCTCTATGGGAGCAGCCCGATTCTTCTTGGTTTTGCGCTTCTTCTTGGAGGGAGCAACATCAGAGGCATCAGGATTTTTCCTTTTTCTGGCTTCAGCCTCGACAGTCCTCGTCTTCTTCAGTTCTGAAGTGGTTGACCTGACCTTTGGCTTCGAGCCAGTCATGCTGCTTGGGAAGACTATGCGAGGTTCTTCCTTCCTTGAAGGTGCAGATTGGTTAGTTGATGGCTTCTTCTTATTTGCAGGCATTCTGGGGTCAATGCCAGGACGACCAAGAGCCTTGCACTTCTCAGCCTCATTGTAGGCTTGCACACACTTGTTAGCCAGACTCTTCATGCACTCACGAGAGCCTTTGGCTTCTTCGCGCTTCTTGAGAAAGGCTTCTTTGAGCTCGTGCAGCATGATCTTGAAGTTTTTGACATCTTGCACGCTGAGCTTTGCCACATGCTTCTTGAACTGAGCTTTCTCATAGTCGATCTTGTGCTTCAGTTCAACGATGCGCTGAGCAAGAGCTAGCTCAGAAGCAATGGCGCCATTGAAGGAGACGCTGAGGCCAATGGGAAGTTGCAGATCTTCAAAGCTGAGATTTGGGGTGTCAAACCACTCATCAATGAAGTTATGGATGATTTCCACATCAAAGAGAGGCAGATCATTGAAGATCTCTGCTTCTTCCTTGCTCTTGATCAGTTGCTCAAGAGCATCATCTGCAAGATCTTCATCGCTGGACAGATCAATGTGCTCTTCTCGCAGAATGGCAGCAGGAGTCAATGTCTGATCAGTATTTTTGATGATTTTCTTTTTCTTCTCCGTCTTCTTGGAGATACGTGATAGATCTTCAGAATGCACACTTTCTTCAGGAGGTGCAGTGGCCAGTGGCTTCGCACGAGAAGCTTTTGGAGGAGCAACTGATCTTGAAGCCTTAGTCTTCTTTGGCTTCTTCGGCATTGGAGTAGGAGCTGGGGCTTCATCAGTGTCAGCATCATCATCAGAATGGTCCACTTTGGCACCTTGGACCGAGATGTGAGTGATGAGGCCATCAAGGTTGTAGAAAGGACCGATGACATTGGGTTCTGCATCACGAGAGCCGTCAACACGGGGAGCAGAGGGACCAGGGTTGAAGTCTAATCCCAATGACTTCTTGTTTTCCTTGGCCGATGCCTTTGCGAGCTGGAAGTTGCGCTTGAAGAGATTATCGTCACGACACCAGAGCAATGATGATGGGTCGGCATTTTCAGGCTGAGGTCCACGGACCATACAAGGATAGAAACACTGTGCAATAGCTTTAGCTCTGTTCTTGGGTGGAAGGCCTCGATAGAGAATATCACCCCAAGGACTTTTGATAGCATTCTTCTCAGCGTATTCCTGGGTCACAAACTTGTATTTGAACCTTTGTTCAGCCCAATATCGTCGAATCCATTGGATTCGTGTCTTGCGCTGATTATAATCCTCTTCAGGATCTGTCTTGTAAAGCTCTGCGAGGTCATCAGGCAAATCTCTTGATGTTCCCCCACGACGTTGTCTGCCACCCTTCCTTTCTGATTTCTCTGCAGCCATGAACTTCAAACTGAATGGCTTCAACACGTTCAAAGGCTTCAAAGGCTTTTGCTTGCTGGACAAACAGGAACTGGCTTCGGGAGAGTTAATGTGATGCTGTAAGAATTCTGCAAACGAATGCAGACTGTGAGAACCAAGGGATTCTCCCACGGACATGTACCTATGACAGCATTAGATATGCGAGGGAAGGGGAAGATGTCATATGCATTCTCAGAAGATTTTGAAGATAAATCAGTTTGAAGACATTGACCTCATGATGCGAAGACATTCACTTATATGTTGACAGTTGGTTCTAGATTTGTACGAATCCGTGAATAAGTACAAGTGAGGAATCTAACTAGATATAAAGCTTAAGTGAATATACTAGGCAGTATGAGATGCAGACAGAATAGATCTAACATTGTATAGGTAGAAACCAATTTTGGTAAATAGGATGAATCTTTGAGGATCAAAAAGATGGTAAAAATAGAGTTGTACTTACCACACGAAGAACTGCTAGATGGGATGAATAGGAGACCGAGCAGTTCAATCCACCGTGCCCTAACTTGGCGATGGAGGACACCTACGGCGGCGGTGGAGAGGACGATGTCCGCGGCCGACGTGAGGACGGTGTCGGAGAAGTCGCGGCAGCTAAGCGCTTCGTCGCCGGCGTCGTCGAGAGCTAGTGGTGGCGCTAGGGTTTTGACGAGGTGGAGAGGTGGAAGAAGGTTTTCTTTACCGCAGGGGACATGTATTTATAAGGAAGTGTGCGACACATCGCAATTATGCAAGTGCCCCTGGCGGTTCACATCTGAGGGGCACGTGGCAAACATGCAACATACTCAGAGTTGTCCCACGTTCCCACGCCCGCCAGGTTTGTCGGATGGTTGTTCCGGCTTCTCTGGATTTCAAACAATAAGGATGAATCATTTAAAACAGACTTAATGTTTGTCTCTGTGTCTTCTGCTGACAAGGACGCAGAGAAGACATTCGACAGTTTCAATAGAATGCATATGATTTGGACAGATAGAGTTTGAGATAGAAAGCATAGAGAGATTAGGGTCCGATCACATTCACTTAGTTCAAAAGATTCAACTAGGAAGACATAGCTATAAGTGAATGTTGTAGAGGACAGAACACTAGTATATATATCAGAAAGCAATCAAATCAACATAGTGAAGAAAATCATGAAGATAAGTTGAAATTGAAGACAAACCAAATGCGAAGACATTGCAAAAATAACGCCATGAGTGAAACACTTCAAACAGAGAAATTTGGTGGTGGTGTTACCCACCGTATAGGAAGTATTAGACCCAGACACGGCACACAATTATCGTGGCGCTCCGAAGTCAAATTCCACGTTAATGTATTCACACTCAGAATGTAAGTCTTCATTGATTGAAGATATACTTTACTTCGTGTGTTGCACATCTAAGTCATCAACATGCATAAGTGTTAGGATGTGTGCCTGATCACAGGACATTTGAGGATTCCAAGATATTTAGCTCACACCGTAACTTGCAAAACCTTTTCTCATCCAAGGGCTTTGTGAAGATATCTGCCAGTTGCTCTTCAGTGTTGACGTGAATGATGTCAATATCTTTCTTCATGACATGATCTCTGAGAAAGTGATGACGAATTTCAATGTGCTTTGTCTTCGAGTGCTGGACTGGATTGTTGGCAATCTTGATGGACCTTTCGTTGTCGTAGAAGAGAGGTACTTGTTTCAGATTGATACCATAGTCCTTGAGAGTTTGCTTCATCCATAGAAGCTGAGCGCAGCATGATCCAGCAGCAATGTATTCAGATTCAGCAGTTGAGAGTGATACACAGTTCTGCTTCTTTGAAGACCAACAGACAAGTGATCGTCCCAGAAAGTGACATGTGCCTGATGTAGACTTGTGATCCACCTTGTCACCAGCATAATCAGCATCCGAGAATCCAACCAGATCAAATTTTGAGCCCTTTGAATACCATAATCCGAGTGTTGGGGTGTAAGCCAAATATCGAAGAATTCGCTTCACAGCTAAGTGATGTGATTCCTTTAGTGCCGCTTGGAATCGAGCACACATGCAAACACTAAGCATAATATCTGGCCTAGATGCACATAGGTAAAGTAAGGAACCAATCATGGAGCGGTATACCTTTTGATCGAACTCTTTACCATTGTCATCGGGACCCAGATGGTGTTTGGCAGGCATTGGCGTCGTGTAACCTTTGCAATCTTCCATTCCAAACTTCTTCGGACAATCTTTGAGGTATTTTTCTTGAGATATGAAGATGCCATTCCTTTGCTGACGAATTTGAAGACCAAGGAAGAACTTCAGCTCACCCATCATGGACATGTGATATTGCTCTTGCATCATGTATCCAAACTCATCACTATACTTCTGGTTGGTGCAGCCGAAGATAATGTCATCCACATATATTTGGCACACAAACATTTCACCATCATATGTCTTCGTGAAGAGTGTGGGATTGAGGGATCCAAGTTTGAAGCCTTTGCTCTTTAGGAAGTCTTTGATCGTATCATACCAAGCACGAGGAGCTTGTTTGAGGGCATACAGTGCTTTTTTTAGCTTGTACACCATATCAGGATGTTTTGGATCTTCAAAGCCAGGTGGTTGAGCGACGTATACTTCTTCTTCAATCTTGCCGTTGAGAAATGCACTCTTCACATCCATTTGATATAGCAAGATGTTGTGGTTGTTAGCATAGGCTAGCAGTATGCGAATAGCTTCAAGCCTAGCCACAAGAGCAAATTTTTCATCGAAGTCAATTCCTTCAACTTGAGTATATCCTTGAGCCACAAGACGTGCTTTGTTTTTGACGACTTGACCATGCTCATCTTGCTTGTTTCGATATATCCATTTTGTGCCAATAATGTTATGCTTGCGAGGGTCAGGACGCTTGACAAGTTCCCAAACATTGTTCAGCTGAACTGTTGAAGTTCTTCTTGCATAGCTTGTATCCATTCAGGTTCCATAAAGGCTTCAACAACTTTTTTGGGTTCTGATATTGACACAAAAGAAAAGTGCCCATAGAAATTTGCTAACTGTGTTGCTCTTGAGCGAGTAAGTGGACCAGGTGCATTGATGCTATCAATTATCTTCTCAATTTATACTTCATTTGCAACTCGAGGATGAACTGGACGAAGACCTTGCTCTTGCTGATCATTGTCATCATTGGGAGGATTGTCTTCATGTTGGTTAGGTGCAGAAATGATAAGTTCCTCTTCAGGCTGTGCTTCAGAAGGCATGATTTCACCAGTTCCCATCAGCTTGATAGATTCGCTGGGCGGAGCTTCGTCTAGTGTACTTGGCAGGATATCTCTTTGTGAACCATTGGTTTCATCAAATCGCACGTCCACAGTTTCGACGATTTTGTAGAGATAGAGGTTGAAGACTCTGTAAGAGTGCGAGTCCTTTCCATAACCGAGCATGAAGCCTTCGTGAGCTTTAGGTGCAAATTTTGACTTGTGATGGGGATCCTTGATCCAGCACCTAGCTCCAAATACTCTGAAGTAGCTGACATTTGGCTTCTTGCCAGTGAGGAGCTCATAGGATGTTTTGTTCAGAAGCTTATGGATGTAAACACGGTTGATGACGTGACATGCTGTATCAATAGCTTCAGGCCAGAACTTTCTTGGTGTCTTATACTCGTCGAGCATTGTTTGAGCCATCTCAATGAGGGTTCTGTTCTTGCGCTCTATGATGCCATTTTGCTGAGGTGTGTATGGAGCAGAGAACTCATGAGTGATTCCCATTGTATCCAGATAAAGATCAAGTCCGGTGTTCTTGAACTCAGTGTTGTTGTCACTTCTGATATGCTTGATCTTGACGCCATAATTGTTCATGGCTCGATTGGCGAAGCGTCTGAAGACATCTTGCACTTCTGTCTTGTAGAGAATTATGTGCACCCATGTATATCTTGAGTAGTCATCAACAATGACGAAGCCATAGAGACAAGCAGTTGTTGTGAGGGTAGAGTAGTGAGTAGGGCCAAATAAGTCCATGTGTAACAGCTCGAAGGGTTGAGATGTCGTCATGATTGTCTTCGAGGGGTGGTTTGCCCTAGTCATCTTTCCAGCTTCGCAGGCACCACACAAATGATCCTTCTTGAACTTGACACCCTCGATGCCAATGACATGCTTCTTCTTGGCGAGTGTGTGTAAGTTCCTCATGCCAGCATGCCCCAGCCTCTGATGCCAGAGCCAGCACTCTGAAGCTTTTGCAAGAAGCTTTACGGCAAGCTGTGGACCTGCTGAGAAATCTACCATGTATAGATCATCTTTCCGATACCCTTCAAAGACTAGAGACTTGTCAGATTCCATTAGTACAAGGCAACGATATTTTGCGAATAGCACAATCATGTTCAAGTCACAAAGCATCAAGACAGACATTAAGTTGAAACCAAGGGATTCAACAAGCATCACTTTATCCATGTGTTGATCCTTTGAGATTGCAACTCTACCTAGACCCAATACCTTGCTTTTACCAGTGTCAGCAAATGTGATGTGACTCTTGTCTGATGGACGTAAGGTTGAGTCCATGAGAAGACTTCGATCACCAGTCATATGATTAGTGCATCTGCTATCCATAATCCATTCTGAAGCATGAGGTGTCATACCCTACAGTACAGTTAGGGGGATAGGCTTCACCAAGAGTATTGTGAAGCATAAACATTTGACGGGCAATAGGATTATTGAAGCTCAGATCAAGATTAGAACTGATAGGACGAATGGCAAACAATTCAGGAACAAAATACATAGTGAGACCATTTGGGCATTTGATGTTGCACCCTACAAGATGTTTTAGGTCCCCAGCAATAGCATCAGACGCCTTTGATTTTCGGCTGGAGACCTTTCCCTGCAGAAGATAGTTAATTCTTCTTAACCACCCACATCTTCAGGGGTGGCTTAGAAGCAATGAGTCTAAGTGCAGCATCTGAGAACTTCGGCTTTGGAGCCCTAGCAAATAGGCTTGCAGGAGATGAATGATACTCATATGAATAAGTAGAAAAGTTCTTAGTTCTATGAACATAGCGATTTGAAGACACACGCTCATATTCATAAGTTTGAGTACGGTTTCCCTGCAAAACATTGGCGTTAGGGTGACTCAGGTGAGTCATGTATCTGTATGAAGCCTTTGGGCCATATGAAGCCATAGGTCTGGGGTTTGTCTTCTTCCTTGGTGGTGTCATGATGACATTCACAGGAAGATTCTCAATACACTGCTTAGGTACCCAGATCTTCTTCATAGGTGGTCCATTCCTGCAGTTAGTATCAATATACCTGGCAAACACCTCACCATTCTGATTCTTAAACAGTTTATAGTTTGCATCAAAGGATTCATCAATGATGATAGGGTTAGCGCAAGTGAAACCAGATAAGGTGGATGGATCTACTGAAGGTTCCTTTGCAGCAACCCATGTGGTTTTGGGATATTGCTCAGGCTTCCAGTAGGAACCATCAACATTCATTTTCCTCTCGAACCCAACACCCTCTTTCCTAGGGTTTCGGTTCAGAATCTGCTTTTTGAGGACATCGCAAAGTGTCTGATGTCCTTTCAGACTTTTATACATCCCTGTTTCAAGCAATGTCTTCAACCTAGCATTTTCATCAGCAATAGTAGTAGTATCCTCCGCAGAGGGGTTAGTTACCACATCGGTAGTTGAAGACAATGCAACAGTAGCAGAAGTGGAACATTCAGCAACAGAGGTAGCGTTATCACGCTCAATGCATTTTAGACATGGTGGTTCAAATCCATCCCGAGCGGGACTGATCTATTGAGCGCGAAGTGACTCATTCTCTTTTTGAAGATCTTCATGAGCCGCTCTCAATTTCTCAAGCTCTTGCTTCCTTTGAAGATAATCATAGGAGAGCTTTTCATGAGTGGTTGAGAGCGTTTCATGACGACTTTCAAGTTCTTGGTACTTAGCATGAAGATTTTTTTATGTCTTCAACTAAGGACTATGAACGTGTCATTTCCGCGTCCAACAGGTCATCGCTTTGTCTAACAGTTTTTGAGTATGTTCCATAGCTTTTTGTTGTTCAGTTGCAATTTTAGCAAGTGTTTTGTAGCTGGGTTTGGATTCACAATCAGAGTCAAATTCACTTGATGTTTGAAAGTAAGCATCACATGATTTTACCTTGGCACCACGTGCCATGAAGCAGTAGGTGGGAGCAGGGTCGTCCTTGTCATCAGCTTTAGCGTTGGTGTGGAAGTCATCGTCTTCGGTGTTGAAGATGGACTTGGCAACATAGTCTGTAGCTAGAGCCAGACTCGCAACACCAGAGTCGGACTCCTCCTCAGACTCCACCTCCGCCTCCTCAGAAGCAGACGACTCCTCTGAATCCATTTCCTTGCCAACAAAAGCACGAGCCTTGCTAGATGAGCTCTTCTTGTGTGATGAAGACTTGGAAGAAGACTTTGAGGATTTCTTCTTCTTCTTGTCATCAGAATCATATTCTTTGTTGTTCTTCTTCTTCTTCTCATTGTCCCACTGTGGACACTCAGATATGTAGTGACCAGGTTTCTTGCACTTGTGGCAGGTTCTCTTCTTGTGGTCATGGGTGGAAGCTTCATCATTCCTTGAGCTGGATCGTGAAGACTTTCTGAAGCCTTTCTTCTTGGTGAATTTCTGGAACTTCTTCACAAGCATAGCAAGTTCCTTTCCAATGTCTTCAGGATCATCAGAACTGCAGTCAGATTCTTCTTCAGATGAGGAAACAACTTTTGCCTTCAAAGCGCGAGTTCGGCCATAGTTGGGACCATAGACATCTCTTTTCTCAGAAAGCTGGAACTCATGTGTGTTAAGCCTCTCAAGTATATCAGACGGATCGAGTGTCTTGAAGTCAGGGCGTTCTTGTATCATGAGGGCAAAGGTGTCAAAGGAGCTGTCAAGTGATCTCAGTATTGTCTTGACGATTTCATGCTTGGTAATCTCAGTGGCGCCGAGAGCACGAAGCTCATTTGTGATGTCGGTGAGGCGATCAAACGTGAGCTGGACATTTTCATTGTCGTTTCTCTTGAAGTGGTTGAAGAGGTTGCGAAGAACACTGATCCTTTGATCTCTCTGGGTTGAGACGCCTTTGTTGACCTTGGATAGCCAGTCCCAGACTAGCTTCGACGTTTCCAGAGCACTCACAAGGCCATACTGTCCTTTGGTCAGATGACCACAGATGATGTTCTTGGCAGTAGAGTCCAGTTGAATGAACTTTTTGACATCAGCAGGGGTGACACCTTCACCAGTTTTGGGAACGCCGTTCTTGACGACATACCAGAGGTCGACATCAATGGCTTCAAGATGTATGCGCATCTTATTCTTCCAGTAGGGATATTCAGTTCCATCGAACACGGGGCAAGCAGCGGAGACTTTGATTATCCCTGCAGTCGACATAGCTAAAACTCCAGGTGGTTAAACCGAATCACACAGAACAAGGGAGTACCTTGCTCTGATACCAATTGAAAGTGCTAGTTATCGACTAGAGGGGGGGGTGAATAGGCGATTTTTATGAAAGCCTTCAAAATGTGGAAGTTTCGAAGACAAACAATAGAAATGACCTAATTTATATGCAGCGGAAGATAAACTACAACAAGCAAACCATAGTCAAGTATGCAATAATGTGAAAGTACAAGACTAACAGCAGCTTAGTAGTCAGGATCAGAATAGAAGATAGTATGAAGCCAACCAACGATAGTAGTCAAGCAATGAAGTCAAACAGGTATGACAAATAGGCAATGACTTCACGAAGACAAACTCTAAGTAAAGGGAGGGAGAGGATAGAACCAGTCACTTGTTGAAGACACAGGATTTGTTGGACCAGTTCCAGTTGCTGTGACAACTGTACGTCTGGTTAGGGAGGCTGAGATTCAACTCAGAAGACCGCGTCTTCACCTTATTCCCCTTGAGCTAAGGACACATAGTCCTCGCCCAATCACTCTGATAAGTCCTCAAGGTAGACTTCCGAACCTTCACAGACTTCGTTCACCGGCGATCCACAATGACTCTTGGATGCTCAGAACGCGACGCCTAACCGGCTGGAGGATTCACAGTCCTCAAGTGTAATAAGTCTTCAGGTCACACAGACAGAAAGACTTCAGTGATGCCTAACACTCTTTGGCTCTGGGTGTTTGGGCTTTGTCCTCGCAAGGATTTCTCTCTCTCAAAGGCTTCGAGGTGGGTTGCTCTCAAACGACAAAAGTCGTGCACTAACTCTGAGCAGCCACCAATTTATGGTGTAGGGGGTGGGCTATTTATAGCCACTAGGCAACCCCACCTGATATGTCTGAAATGACCCTGGGTCACTAAGGAACTGACACGTGTTCCAATGGTCAGATTCCAAACACAAACGGCAACTTTACTTGGGCTACAAGCAAAGCTGACTCATCCAGCTCTGGATAAGATTTGCTCTCATTGTCTTCGCTCGAAGACATAGGATTTGGGTTGAGCATCACTTCAGTCATTCTGACTTTGTTCACTTGGACCCCACTTAACAGTACGGTGGTTCCTATGACTCAACAAAGAAGAAAAAGGAAACAACAAAACGACACAGTCTTCGCGCTCCATAGTCTTCACTCAATGTCTTCTCATGTCATAGTCTTCAATATGAATATCTTCACATACCACCATTGTCATCAATGTCTTCATACATTTTTAGGGGTCATCTCCGGTAGGTAAACCGAATCAATGAGGGACACTACCTGCGTTATCCTGCAATTCTCACAAACGCATTACTCCCTCAACCAAATTTGTCGTCAATACTCCAAAACCAACTAGGGGTGGCACTAGATGCACTTACACAAACCACGACCAAATTTTTGCTGGAGCCGACTATGGGGAAGCTGCAACCATGCATGGATTGGATGTGCTGGAAGCCTGGAACCAATATGTGGGGATGCTACGACCATGAATGTGATTTTCCTAGAGCCGGATACAGGAGGAGACCAAGAATACTGCGACCACGGTTGGCATAGCTACGAGGTGGAGCACATGGTACTGGAGCGTGGGGGGACGGCAAGCTGCTGGCAGCATTGATGGCCGGCATGCCGCAACAACGGTTGGGAGATAGCACACTGTGCGAGGCGATTTTTGCTACAGGTCACAACGAGCGCGCTGAATCGACGGCGGCCGCAACCGGCGGCGAGGGCGGCCAGCTGCTACCGATGGCGGGGGGTGTGGCCAGACACTACTAGGAAAAGGGCTATATATGGAATTGGCACTAATGGCGCACCAGACATGTGGTGCGCCATTAGTATATACTAATGGCGCACCACCCTCTGATGCGCCATTAGTGTTGAAACTACTAATGGCGCACCCTGCCCACGGTGCGCCATTAGTACCAAATTTTTTTTGAACTAGTGCGCCTGTCCAAACATACTAATGGCGCATCCTCTGGTGGTGCGCCATTACTAGTTGTAACTAGTAATGGCGCACCAGCCAGAAGGTGCGCCACTAATGTTATTTTTTTTATTATTGTTTTTATTCCTTTTTTTGCAAATGTACTAATGGCGCACCACCAGGGGGTGCGCCATTAGTAACCTGGATTACTAATGGCGCATTTGTTGCTGGTGCGCCATTAGTAAGTGGGCAGCAACAAGATATTTTGGACAGCCTCTCCTCCCACACTCACTTTCTCCCCACTTCATTCTCTCCACCGCCTCCTCCTTGTCTCGGGTGCCTCCTCTTTTTCACCTCATTTCCACCATAGATTCATTCAAATTAACTGGTTAAGTTACCTTGTTTTGCTAGGTAAGTAAGGGGGGAAGCTATATTTATGTTGTTCTCCCTACAACAATGTGCACATGCACTTTTTATGGCCTAGCTAGATCTATGTATGTTCGTGGTGTTGCATATGTTTGTGGTGTTGCATATGTGTTTGTGTTTGGAGGTGTACCGGTATTTGAAATGCAATAGTTGCCAATATTTTGCCGGAATGTTGATTCATTTCCGTTTCGGCGAGCATTTTGGCATTAAGCATTCTTTTTGGTCCTATTTTTCGGGAAAGTCATGCCAAATTTTTTCTTGGTTCTAAAATATCGTTTTGCTCTACCCCGCAGGCGACCATGGTCCGCACGATGACCGAAGGCATCGTGAATAGGTTTTTGAGGTCCGCGAAGGTCGAGATGCTTCAAAAGAACGAGACGGAGATAAGATGTCCGTGTCGAAGATGCAAGCTGAATAGCCTTATTGCGGACCCGGATTCCGGGCAGGTGCGGGACCACCTGCTCTTGCGTGGTTTCATGGATGGCTATCGGTGGCAAGGTGATGAAGATGACTACGAAGTCGTCCATGGGGGCCGGGCAAGAAATGAGGAAGGGCAGCAAGACAACCACCGCGGCTCGGGGGGGGGGGGCGAGAAGACGAAGAATCCCGAGGAGATGATCACGACGGTGATGCTGTACACAGTCATCATGTCGAAGATGCAGGACATGATGATGATGTCGGCGGAGCAGACGACGCTGGACCATCGATGGGCTGGGTGCAGGACCCTCATATTCAAGAGCTGCTTCTCAAGTAGACGGATAACGCAAGAGCTGCCGCTCGAGAGAAAGCCAAGATGGATCAACTTGAGTTAGACGCGGTTACTCCATTGTATGAAGGATGCAGGCCCGAGGATACCTGCCTGAAAGTAACGCTCATGGCTCTGGAGATGAAGGTAAAACACAAAATGACCGACGCATGCTTCGACGAGAACATGTCATTCTAGCACGAACGTCTTCCCAAGGGGAACAAGTGCCCGACCAGTTTGGAGGAGGCGAAGAAAATCGTGTGTCCTCTGGATTTACCGCACGTGAAATACCATGTGTGCATGAACAATTGCATCATTTATCGGGACGAGCACGCGGAGTCTACCATATGTCCGGTGTGCGGTGTCACTCGATACAAGAAGAGGAAGAAAGCTCCTCGAAAAGTGGTGTGGTACTTTCCGATCACTCCTCGTCTGCAGCGGTATTTCGCGGATCCTAAGGTAGCAAAGCTCCTGCATTGGCACGCGGATAGGGAGGAGAAGAAGTGAGAAGATGACGCAAATGATCCGGAGATAGATAAAAAAGACAAGATGCTGAGTCACCCTAAGGATGCGAGCCAGTGGCAAGCGTTGAACTTCGAATACCCAGAATTTGGGAACGATCCAAGGAACATCGTGCTGGGCGCGAGCACCGATGGAGTCAATCCGTTTGGAAGCCAGAGAAGCACACATAGCACCTGGCCTGTGTTTGTGTGGATGTACAACCTTCCCCCCTGGTTGTGCATGAAGAGGAAGTACATTCACATGAGTATGCTAATTGAAGGGCCGAAACAACCAGGGAACGACATCAATCTGTATCTGGGGCTGCTGAAAGAGGAGCTTGACACGCTGTGGAAAACGCCAGCCAATACGTGGGACGCCGCAGAGAAAGAATATTTCCCTATGAGAGCCGCACTGCTCACGACGGTGCACGACTATCTCGGTTACGGATATCTTGCGGGGCAGGTAGTCCATGGATTTTCTGGATGCGTAAGGTGCATGGATGACACAACGTATCGCCAGCTAGATAGAGATCCCGGGTCTTCGAAAACCGTGTTCATGGGACATCGAAGGTGGCTTCGCGACGATGACCCGTGGAGGAAACGCAAGGATCTGTTCGATGGTGAAACCGAACCCCGAAAACGCCCGTGTACGAGGAGCGGCGAGGAAGTAGACAAGCTGTTGAAAAATTGGAAAGACTGCCCACTGCCGGGAAAGAAGCAAAAGGCGCCAGAGCCGGGAAAGAAGCGAAAGGCGCCAGAGCCGCTGCTGAAGGTATGGAAAACGAGGTCTGTTTTCTGGGACTTGCCGTACTGGAAGATCCACCGTGTGCCTCACAGCCTTGATGTCATGCATATCACGAAGAACATGTGCGAGAGTCTGCTTGGTACCCTGCTCAACATGCCAGAGAGGACCAAAGATGGGCCGAAAGCAAGGGCAGACTTGAAATCAATGGGCATCAGGCAGGAGCTTCATGCTATATATGATGATGATGATGATGATGATGATGATGATGATGATGATGATGATGATGATGATGATGATGAGGCGAAGCAGGACACAGAAAGTTGTCGCAAAGGCAAAAAGGCCAAGAAGACCGGAAATGACTACCCTCCCGCGTGCTTCACTCTAAGTCAGGAGGAGATCGAGCAGTTTTTCACCTGCCTCCTAGGAGTAAAACTTCCTTACGGTTACGCGGGGAAGATAAGCAGATACCTAGACCCAGCGAAGCAGAAGTTCAGCGGGATGAAGTCTCACGACTGTCACGTGCTGATGACGCAGATACTTCCAGTTGCAATCCGTGGGATCATGGACGCGCACGTCCGTGAAACGCTATTTGGCCTATGCAACTTCTTCGACGTCATCTCTCGGAAGTCGATTGGTGTGAGGCAACTCAGAAGGCTACAGGAAGAGATCGTGGTGATACTATGCGAGCTTGAGATGTACTTCCCGCCCGCATTCTTCGACGTTATGGTGCATCTGCTGGTCCATATAGTGGAGGATATCATCCAACTCGGGCCGACATTCCTGCACAGCATGATGCCGTTCGAAAGGATGAATGGTGTCATCAAAGGATACGTTCGCAACATGTCACGTCCAGAAGGAAGCATAGCCAGGGGCTTTCTGACCGAAGAGTGCATCTCCTACTGCACGAATTATCTAGGCATCGAGAACCCCGTTGGTCTGCCCGTCAACAGGCACCTCGGCAGGCTCGCTGGATGGGGTCACCGTGAGGGTCGCCGTGAAATGCATGTCGACTTCGAGGGTCGACTCGCCGACTTTGAAAGAGCAAACCTAGTCGCGCTACAACACATAGACGTGGTCGATCCTTGGGTGGTAGAGCACAAAACCTTTATTAAGAAGACGTACAATGACCGAGGCCAACAGAGGACGGACGGAGATATACTCAAAGAGCACAACTCATGTTTCACGCGTTGGCTCAAGTAGAAGCTTCTGTCGTACCCTTTACATGAGGATTCTTCCGCGGAAGAACAACTCATATTCGCCTTGTCACAGGGCGCCGAGCACAACCTGATGACCTATGAGGCGTACGATATCAACGGCTACACATTCTACACCGAGGCCAAGGACATGACGAGCGATGGTTATCAGAACTCCGGGGTAACGATGGAATCCTACACCGGTAACGACAAGGACAGATACTACGGAAGGATCGAGGAGATCTGGGAGCTGAGCTACGCTGGAGAGAAGGTCCCGATGTTCCATGTCAGATGGCCCAAGAACGTCATAAAAGAAGACCGGTATTTCACCACCATGGTTATACCCGAAGCCAAATCCAAGACCGCGGGCGCAAACGTCACCGCGAAAAATGAGCCATGGGTACTGGCTTCCCAAGTGGACCAATGCTTCTTCATTACCGACCCGCCAAAGCCCAGTCGTGTTGTCGTGAGGAGAGGCAAAAGGAAGATCATCGGAATGGATGGAGTAGCCAATGAGCAAGACTTCGACAAGTACGGCGACCCGAGGATCGAACATGACGACGATGATGAAGTAGCAGCATACACCACAAGAAGAAGCAGGACCACCCTACCTAAAGGACGCCTGTTCCACAGAAGAACTCCATTTACGAAAAAGAAGGGCAAGAAGATTGTGAATAGATAGCTAGCTAAGATCGATTGTATTTAAATCGTAGCCTTCATTTCTGGATTGTATTTCATGGGTACTTTTTGAACTATCATGAATATTTTTAAATTTCATGGACACTCGATCTCGATCCCCCTCCATCTCGATCGCTATCCCACCTCGCCAGATCCAGTCCCCCTCGCCGCCGAGCACCCCCCCAGTCCACCGGCCGCCGCCGCCGACACCCCGCACCCTCGATTCCCCTACTCAACCGCCGCCGCCGACCCCCCGCACCCCGTGCACCGTCTTATAAAAAAAATAAGTATCAAACAGCTTTTTAAATGCTACTGTCTTATAAAAAAATATTACTGTTATTA
>NC_041391.1:265444441-265453002 GCF_002162155.2 Triticum dicoccoides
CGCCTCGACCCCGCCCCGACGCCGCTGCCCCGCCACCTCGACGCTGCCCCGCCGCCTCGACGCGACCCCGCCGCCCGGACGCCGCCCCGTCCACACCACCGCCGCCCGGACGTCGCCGGAGCACCACCACCACCACTCCCCGGCATCCTTATCCTCTCCGACCGCCTCCTCCACCCCGGCCCGCTCCTCCAAGGTAAGCTACCGCCCCGACCCCTATCCCCTTCCCTCCTCCCATCCCATCTCCATATGAGCATGATAATTTGCATCAACAGCCTAGTTCATCATATTATAGTACTCATATTTGGATCGGAGAGAGTGTCATTTGGTTTCAATTGTGGGAGAGTTTCTTGCTCTGTACTAGTTGCGACCGTCTATGGTTTGGTAGTCCTAATGTAGTATCTTTATTATTAGGTTATAATGCCACTCAACTGAAATGAGGCATGCATTGCATTGTCTGTTTCAAGTTAATGAAGTGAAATTTGCTCTTGTCTCACTTTAGTAGTCCGCTGTAGTCAAATGGCTGGCTTGCCAATCTTCAATCTACTGTCTGTTGATATTGTTAACCTTATATAAGTAGAAAAAAATCTAGTCAGAACATTTCAACCACGTTAATGTGCAAACTTCATTTTCTACGTTCTTAGGCATGTATTCCTGTGTCTGTTATCTGAATTCAATGAATTTTGTTCTCACCTCATCTCAGTTGTCTGCAGTCTACAATTCTGATATTTCTGTTTCTTTTTTGTCAATATGATCTACCTGCTGTTATTCTGGAGCCAAAGTGAAATTGCTTAGTCCATGTGGATGTGGAAACTTAGTTTCCTATGTTTGAATACATGCTTACATTACCCACGAGTCAATATTTTGGCCCTGAAATCATTGTCTGCACCGAGAATCTTAAATTCTCGGAGTGACATGTTTGATTGAATTTGCCATTTTCACTTGTTTAGTAGATGCAGCTCGGCATGTATTGTGTTCCTCTCGGCTTGTTCATATGTGCACTTGTCCATGGCACAAATTGTAAGAGTACCATATCCACTTGTAAAATGTTCATTTAGTTTCAGTAAACATATATTGCGAAGCATGACATGGCCTTTGTGAGCTCCTTTGTATAAAATGAAATGCAAGGTTGCTGATACTGTAACCCAGATCACACAGATCAATTTTTTTTCAATTTATGCAACTGTAATAGTACCAACCAGATTACACAAATCATTTTTTCTTCAGAAGTGTGTCATAATTTCCCTGTCCTAATTGTTGTTTTGATTCAGAAGTGATGGTTTGCTACAACCAGTGCATGCATGCCTTTTTTCTTCTTCATTTTTAGTAAAGTGCTCTGTTCTGGGTCATGGACTTTGTGCCATGGACCAGTGCATGCATGTTGCTGCTGCTGCTGTACTACTTGTCAAGTGATGCTGCTGCTGCTATCTGCGAGTTGCTGCTGCTAGTTGTGATTTTGTCAAGTGATGCTACTGCTACTTGTGATCTTCTAAAATGACCCCTTTCTCCTGAAACGTTGATTAATTTCCGTTTCGGTTGAGAAATGGGGCACTCCAAGGTCAAGAAAATTAGCAAAGGTCATGCCCAATTTTCTTGACCTAGAAGGTGCCCGATTCTCAACCGAAATAAAAATTAATTTGCTTTAGTGGTTGGATTAGTTTAGTACTTTTTTCACACACTCAGACACCCTTGCTTGCCATGTGTGTGAGAGAGATAGTGAGAGGAGACAAGAAGAAGGGGGTTAGGAAGATGTTGCCTGCTCATCAAAGCTAACCATCTCCCCCTTTTCACCCCTTTTCCTTTGTCTTTTGTGGGTTGCAAGGAAGCTACTGTCTTAGCTAGCTTAGCTTGTGCACAAATCCCAGTGTTACAATCTAGAAAATTAGCCTGCAAAGATGAGGTCCCATGCTGGCTGTACCACTGCATCATGCAACAGTGCCTTCAAGATCCAAGGCAATATCACAAACATCATAGGCAATTTGACCAAACTCACAACCTTGTATCTTTGCAGCAACCAACTTTCTAGACACACCCCTCAAGAACTAGGTTACCCTGAGAACGTGGACTTGGACCTTAGCAACAACACACTAATAGGTTCTATCCCAAAACACCTAGGCAATATCACAAACATCTCTCAATTGTTCCTTGACAATAACCAACTTTTTGGCGACATTCCTAGAGAATTAGGTTATTTGGTCAACTTAGAGATCTTGTTCCTTGACAATAACCAACTTTTTGACCAAACTTTGTTTCTATTTAGAGAGAAACATGGCCCACAACGATGAGGCCGGGGGTTCGGGCGGCAAGGCATTCTGGGAGCTGTCCCAGGAGATGGAGGAACAACCTCACTTGTATGAGGCCGCCGCCTTCCCCACCGATCCTGAGACCACGGATGGTGCCGCCGAGGATGACCACACTGATGCCACCACTGATGGTGCCGCCGAGGATGCCACCACTGATGATGGCGGCGCACGCACAGATGGCAGCCAACCGAAGAGGCAACGGAAGGACCGGCGCCCGATCGTGCTCCGCACCCTCAAGGAGGAAGTTACTGAAGTGGACTCCAACGGGAATCCAATGGTGCCCGAACGAATAGTCAAGGGGTACTCGCTTCAGCTCGGGTGCATTGTCCGGAGCACCGTCTCGATCAACACCGAGAACCTGAGGCATCCTGACCGAGGGAATTTGCGCAACCTCCTCTTCACGAAGCTGCACGAACGATACAAGTTCCCCGCTGAATTTGAAAACACAAGCCTCAAAGGGAATAAAGTGAACAATGTTGCCCTCACGAAGATGAGCAAGGCCCTGTCTACTTGGAAAAGCAATGTGAAGAGAATGATCGAGAAAGGTGAGAGTTATCAGAAGATCAAGGAGAAAAATCCTTCGATCACCGAAGATGACTACAACGACTTCAAGATCAATTGCTTGAGCACCGCAAGCTCCCAATCAAGTCAGCGGGGGAAACAAATGTGGGAGCTGAACATAGGGGAACACACACTCGGTCCCGGCGGTTACAGAGTGGCGGAGCCTATATGGGACAAGGAGGAGGAGGACCGTGCCGAGCAAGGCCTACCGCCCCTCTTCGATAAATACGGTGACAAGCAGACCAGGAACTTTGTCAGGGCCCGGTACAAGAAGGACCCGAAAACAAAGGAGCTTACCACGGATTCGAAGACCAGGTAGCTTGAGCTTGTTCTGGTAAGGAATACACCCCCGCGTAATTAGCTCCATATGGTTGCATTCTAATTAATGAAGCCAAATTTCTAAATGGTTCACATTCCTTCCGCAGGCGACTGAAAGCAGTAGCGCGGGGTCGACTAAGAGCAACCCTTGGGACACCACTCTAAATAGGGGGTTGAATGTAATGAAGAACAAGGATAAGCTCAGTAAGCCGACGTCAGCTGGTCATGTGGCCGGCAAAGGCTTGTCGACAAAATGGGGGTCATACTATACCGCTGGTGTGCGGAAGGAGAAAAAGACCAGCTCGGAAAGCCAGGCGCGAGAGGTTCAAGAACTCAAGGCACAGGTGGCGCGGATTCCGGAGATTGTCCAAGAGCAAGTGGAACAACGACTCGGAGCGACGATCACCGCCCTTGTGCCTACCTTGATCTCGGGGTTGAGTGCGTGGATTGCGGGCGGCCAACAGGGGCCGCCCCCGATTCCTAGCTTCACGTCCAGCAACTCGCATAATGCGATGGCGGGGCCATTGGTGCCTCCGGCGGAGGCGGCATTGGTGTCTCCAACGCCGGCACGGGAGCTTAATGCACCCGGGTGTACGCCGGCCGGCACCTCTTCAGCAAGCGGCCCCTCCGTCAACTGCACGCCCGCCGTTGGCGGTGCGTCGACATTAGCCGAGCTCGACGCCATCATGACGGTAACTAATTAAGCCTCTCTCGGCCGAGGACTTCATCTCCTTGCCTTTGACTAGGCATCCCTAACGCCCTACATGTTTTCGTAGGGCGCCGCCGACGTTCCGTGCACTCTCCTCCACTTCGTGAACAACGAGTTGGTCGATGTCGCCAAGGGCAAAATCGTTCAACCGGGCAACCCCTTGTTCCACGGTACCCAGATGCCACCCAACTTGTTTAGGGTTCAACTGGTTCGGTTGCTGCCAGGCTGCGACGACTTGTTACCTCCGATTCGACCCGTCGGGGCCGACGATGAAGACGTGATGACCCTCAGCGCCTGCCTGAGCTGGCCCCTGCTTTGGCCGAAGAGCCAGATTCGTTTGGGGGCGGGGGACACCACCCCAAAGACAACACCGCCAGTCGTGTCGGCGCCAAGTCGGCCCCATGGCAAGACCGCCGTAACGGTGCCGGACATCCCTATGCCACTGGATCCAAACATGCATATGGCACAGGATCAGAACGACGACGACGACGACGACGATGATACATTTGGCAACGTTGATCAGTACTTTGCCGAGCATGGGTATGATGGCGACTTCATGGGGCCTCCTTCTCAAGAACCAAACCCAACAAAAGACGTGTGCGATCTAGCTGGTATCGCGGAGAAGCCAAGTTGCAACAGGCGCCGTCTGGCGTTCAGCTCTCAGGAGACGCCTCCAGCTGCCGACTTCACCGAGCCTCAGATAGGCGAGGTGCGAAATATTATCAGCCCCAACACACTCAAGAAGGCGGTCTGTGAGCAGAACTCGGTCCCATTACAGGAGAAGAAGAAGGCACGCAAAAGAAAGACTAAGAAGGGTGCGAGCCAGCCAGCACCGAGTACGATCCGTGCTCAGGACGGGCCACCTTCACCGCAGGATATCTCGAGGAGGGTGCATGTGGCGGGTAGGGCGATGCTACCGACAAATATGCTCAATGCTGCAACCGGTGCTATGCGGAGTCTGCATGACAGTGTTCTTTCTTTGGAGAAGCAGCGTCTCAGGGAGAAGGATGTGGCATACCCGGTTTTCGCGGCCAAGGTGCCAGAGGGCAAGGGCTTTGTGGATAACTCCATCGGGCGTACGATCGTCCTGCGTTTTGATGACATCCACGCTATGTTGAACCTTCATCCGCTGCACTACACCTTCGTTCGGCTATTTTCGCTGAGTATGGAGATGCGGATCATTCGCGACAAGACCCCGGACATCGTGATAGTCGACCCCTTCTACATGCGTGCCAAGATCTTGGGCAGCGCTGGGGACCGGCAAGTCGCGAGTTCTTACCCTGAAGGCGTCATTCTGGCAAACCAAGATAAGGATAACTTCCTCGTGCCTTACTTTCCCGAGTAAGTCCTCCCCTCAACCGGCCCGTAACATATGAATTCTTACATTTCGATCATTTTTCTTTTAACATTCCGTGTTTTCTGCAGTGACACACGTTGCACGCTCATCCTCCTAAGCCCCAAATATTCCATGGCCACGTATTTCGACCCGGACCGTCAGTCGAACGTAGACTACAAAAATGTCAAGAAGGTTCTTGATGATGTTCTCCCCGGCTACGCCAAATCTGGAGGCACCTTCACCAGGCCTATTCGTAAGTACGGCAAGCACGTGTTCTCCCACAATACGACGTTCTGCTGCGTCAAGCAGCCGCCTGGCGGTCAGAAGGGTGCCTACTACGCCATCCATCACATGCGGGCGATCGTACGGGACCATCATCAACTTATGCTACCGAGTAAACTCAAAGATTGGGCCGCGAGTGTGTCGGCAATCCAGGACGCGGACCTCCGACAAGAATTCTTTCGCATCCAGTCGGAGTTTGCGGAAATCATCCATCAAGATGTCCTTCGTACCTCGGGGCAGTTCTACCTCAGAAATCAACCGTCCAATAGTGACATCGACACAATGCTACAAATGCAGGCTGACAACGACCGTTATTTCATGACTCCCATGATAGACGGCGGCTTCATCCACGCTCCGGTCCCTTGAGTCGAGTCGAAAGCAGTGATGCTGTGTCTAGTTCTGAAACATCGATTGGCTCATGTTGTAATTAAACTTTAATGAACTTGTAGTATGTCTCTTTGGTTTCGAGAGTCGTTCAACTTAGATGTAATCGATGCTATTAATGTCTTGCTTTTCTCTTCCGATCGTTCTGTTGCATACTTATATATTGCTTATGTATTGTCTGTGAATTGGTACTAACGTTTCGTTTGGCTACTGCATAGCGATGCCGTGGTATGTCATGTACAAGGGTAAGGTTCCCGGAGTCTACAACGACTGGGAGGAGTGTCGGAGACAGGTTCACCGATTCAGCGGTAACAGTTACAAAGGGTACACCACTAGGGCCGAGGCCGAATCTAGATACGCCCGCTATCTAGCGGGAGAGGGGAGGGAGCGTTGGAGGAACCGGATGAAGACGAGTTTCATCGTGATGATGCTCATCGTGATGACCGCAGCTCTCTTCTATGTGATGGTAGTTTAGATGATCGATATCGACTTGTAATGTGAAGACAAACTCGCTACTCGCGGTCTCGAGACTTGTAATATAATGTTCTATCTTTGTTCGGTCTTTTCAATTCAGAGACTAATATGATGAATTGTATTCGGAGACTAATATGATGAATTGTATTCAAAGACTAATCTTCTATTGTATTTGATGAATCTGTTGTTGATGTGTGCTGTCTATATTTTGTCAAATTATACATTTTGTAACCTGTGCAAAAAACAGAAAATAAAAAAATAAAAAAAACTAATATTCATACTAATGGCGCATCACATGACAGTGCGCCATTAGTATGACAGTGCATACTAATGGCGCATCACTGGGTAGTGCGCCATTAGTATGCCGCGGTTACTAATGGCGCATCCAGAGGTGGTGCGCCATTAGTATGCCAGAGCACCTGGGTATACATGGCCCCTGGGAGGCATACTAATGGCGCACCCTGGCCTATACTAATGGCGCATCCGCGGTGCACCATTAGTATACCAGATACTAATGGCGCACCAGGTGGTGCGCCATTAGTAAAAATTACTAATGACGTGCTATTAATGGCGCACCACAGATGCGCCATTAATAGCCATACTAGGTGCGCCATTAGTAGGGGTTTTTCTAGTAGTGAGAGGAGGGCATCCGAGGCATGCGAGGGAACTGTTTCTTGTTGACAGGCTCAAGCTGGGACAGACGTGGGGGGTAAGCAAACACGGGCGGGTAAAGGAAGAGATCTGGGTCGCTCAATCTCAAACGATCCTACGATCCAGGTGTGACCGGCCCAACTTAGGGCCGGCGCACCGGCGCATCTAGGCAACATGCATAATCTAATCATAAAGTAATAATTCATCACACAGTATGAAGATTCATCACTCATATTACATCAAGTAGATCAAAATCATATTACCTAGTTTATGTGATAATTTTATTGAGGCGCGCGAGAGAAGAAGCTACATAGCTACTGCTACTATTGAGGTGTGTTTTTACGAAGTACCTAGCAAGAGTGCAGAAGTCGCACGTAGTTTGCATGGCACTGAGACGTCACCTCAGGTTACCAGATGAACACAAACACATATTTAACTAGGTCCGGGCCCTGCTATGTGCGTAACAACTCTGCTACTGCTTGCCTGAAATTATATATTACAAATAGATTACAATGGTGGACTACAAGATGTATTTGGCAAGTTGGAAGTGGACGGCCTAGACGCGACGTCTAGATCTACTGACTATGTTAATCTAGCAAAACTAGTGCATTCAGAGATCTAGGGGCCTATTTGTAGTAGTCTCGTCCGATTGTGAGTTGCCCGCCGTTTCGATCTCCTTCAACCCGTCGCGGATCCTTGTTTTATGGTAGCCGTGTGGCTTCTTTAAGGAGTTCAAGGGAACATGTTAGTGGATGTCGGTGCCCTTGATCTGGCCCCCACGCACCCAAGTTATATGGACACGTTCGGCCTAAGTAGGAGGGACGCGATATAGTAACGTGGCAAAATCTACTCCTCCATGATAGCAATGAACTCGTAGCTCAAGGGGATGGTCAACTCACACATCATCATGGATGTAGTGGAGATCAATATTTGTCAAGAAGGTGAAGGAACCCCCTCCACCATAGTGTCAGATAAGGATCTGAAGATGTGTTCCTCCATGGATCGTGAACTTGTGGTGCAGGAAAAATTGCATGATAAACACAATGATAATCTCAAGAAGAACGTGACACACCCTCCTCCTTCCTCGTCACCCACCAACTCCAAGAATTTCATGGAATACATGGTACACTAGTGTCGGTCTATGGGCCGGTCTAGATTCCATGTGGTGTAACGAGCAAGAACCGATGGCTATGGCGAGGACGTTACAACCCCACACTCCGACTCAGAGCTCGAAGACGACGACGAATCATAAAAAAAACTCCTCTACCACCATTCCATCTACACAAAATCGTGAATCCTATGTTATCTACACAAATTTATTAGCGTGTTGGCCTAGTTTATATGTACAAACTTGAGAAAAAAAAACTTCAGGGCAATCGTCGAACACCTTGAGGTGGTGCGACGGAAGAAGGCGAACATCTGGAAGTATTGCGGTGAAGTATGGGAGGTCTGGGAATAGCTCAGCGAAGACAAAGAGCATGGTATCGCGGCAGTTTAGGAGCAAATGTGGCACCGGTTGGCCATAATGAGGGAACATGGACAACGG
>NC_041391.1:265453318-265455057 GCF_002162155.2 Triticum dicoccoides
ATCTTGAAATGTTTGTGGTGTAAGATTTTTGCGGATGAGAGGAGCGGTATATTGTCTCGCCCAACCTTCAAATATGAAGGCTCCCAAGCTTTATTTAGAGCAGCCTCTACGAAAAATGACAATTATGCTAAATTCATTTTTTGATTAAAATCATCTTACAAACGGTTATGATCATGATTTGAGTCTGATATAAGATGCTGCAGAGGCATATGATGGGGTGGAATCACGCATTTTGCGATGACATCGAAATAATGTTTTTAAAGAGAACTAAGTAATTGCCCATGCCTTGCACCATGGCATAAAAATTACATTGGTGCGATACAATCAAACATACTTTTAGGATCCACGGTCACATGACATAACCAATTAAGAACTGCTTCTTGCATTCTTGTTGCACTGATCAAACAGACTCGACATCCATCCCTTGCTCGCTACCTGAAGCCTACAAATAGAAATGGCATGCGTAAGTGTGCAAGAAATAAAAGAGAAGTTGTACTTATAAAATATAAAGTTATATATGATGGAACTGATAAGATACTAAATTATGAAACATGTGTAGAGAAGTACTAAATGACTATTCCTATGATATGTTTATGCAAATCCTTAAATGTTGTAAGCCACCAACTATTTTCAGCCGCGGGACCAACTAATAGGACCGGATGGCATATTGATGTAGGGTAGAACCCTAGATGCCCGATCTTTCACGATTGGAGGGGGTCCTACGAATAACACGAGAGGGAAAACGAGGGGAACGCGAGGGAAAACACAAGAGAAATCACTCAACCAACAAGATCTGGTCACACATATGCTAGATCCTCGAAACACAAAGAGTGATACACGATTCAAATTCAACAAAGGACGATACAAAAGGTCTTCTCCATGAGGAGGTCTTGAAGGGTCTTCCCGTGATGGTGTCTTGAATCCGCTTGGGGGATTCTCCGAAGAGGTCGTGAGCTCCGAGGAGAAGTAACCAAGTGGATGAGCAATGCTCTATCTCAAATATGAGCTATCACAATGCTAACCCTAGAAAGAGGGAGGAGGAGGTCTATTGATAGTCTTAGTGGACGAAAGGGTAAGTGGCTTTGGCCCAACTCACGAGCGGGCATACAGGCATCGGACGTCCGATGGTTACCGGTCGTCCGAAGGGTCGCGAGGGTCTGGACGTCCGGTGCCGGTCGGGCGTCCGATGTTTTGGCTCTGGTCAGGACTTGTCGGTCGTCTGGTCGGGGTCGGTCGGTCGGTTGGTCGTCCGGAGGTCTCCATTCTTCTGACGCCTTGGCTCGGGTGTGGTGGTGCCGGTCGTCCGGTGTCGCTCGGTCGTCCGGTGTTGCTCGATCGTCCGGACACTGGGAGGTGTCGGCCGTCCAGTGTTGCTCGGACGTCCGAGAGCTAGAGCGTGCGTTGGCTGGGACTTGGCTGGCCGGTCGGAGCCTCCAGGTGTCGGACATCCGAGAGACGTCGGTCGTCTGATGACTGGGAGTTTCGAGTAGTCCTTCTTCTTGTCCATTGAACTTGGTGTCCTCGCCGTCTTGTCCCTTGGGTGCACCTGATCCGTGGCTTCCCTCCAAATACCTGATCACACATAGGGTCTCCGCATGAGGTAGTAGCCATGTGTCATAGGTAGAAAGTGGAAGTCCAGAGAGGAGCGAGTTCACCTTATCTTCGATAGCCTTTGCTCGAGCTCTTGTCATTGGTCCAAGTGGTGTCATGGGAGATGTAGGTACGTCCATGGGGATGAT
>NC_041391.1:265455334-265462213 GCF_002162155.2 Triticum dicoccoides
ACCTTGTACTTGTCGCTTGGGAGGTCGATCTTGTAAGCGGTGTTGTTGTAGCGTGCTATCACCTTGAAAGGTCCATCGGCTCGTGGTAGAAGTTTGGACTTGTGTTTTTTGGGGAAGCGGTCCTTGCGAAGGTGTAGCCACACAAGATCTCCGATGTTGAATGTCATGGGTTGCTTGTTGATGTTGAGCTTGGTCATGAGTCGTTGTACTTGGTGCTTGATGGTGTGCCTTGTATCTTCATGCATCTTCTTGAGGTAGCTTGCTTGTGCACTCGCGTCCATGTTGGTGAGCTCTTGTAGGGGAAGAGGTAGAATGTCCAATGGGGACAATGGGTTGAAACCGCAGACGACCTCAAAAGGGTACTTGCCGGTTGTGGAGTGTCTTGCATGGTTGTAGGCGTACTCAACGATAGGTAGGCACTCCTACCACTCCTTGATGTTCTTCTTGATCAAGACGCATAGTAGAGTGGAGAGTGTTCGGTTCGTCACCTCCGTTTGGCCATCGATTTGAGGATGGTATGCCGAAGAGAACAAGAGCTTGATTCCGAGCTTGGCGCATAGAATCTTTCAAAAGTAACTCAAGAACTTGACATCGCGGTCCGAGACAATCATCTTTGGCACCCAATGGAGGCGCAAGATTTCCCTACAAAAAATATTTGCAATATGTGAAGCATCGTCTATCTTGTCGCATGGGATAAAATGAGCCATCTTGGATAATCGGTCCACAACAACAAACACGAAATCCTTTCCATTTTGGGTTCTAGGCAAACCGAGTACAAAGCCCATGCTAATGTCGTCCCAAGGTTGATAAGGAATAGGAAGAGGCATGTAAAGACCATGGGATTGAGCTTTTGACTTAGCTTTGGGACATGTAGAGCATCGGTTGTTGAAGCGTGAGACGTCGCGGAACATCTTGGGCCAAAAATAGTTCTTGGAGAGTGTAGCAAATGTCTTGTCGCGTCCAAAGTGTCCCATTAGTCCGCCCCCATGAGCCTGTTGCAAAAGGAGCAAACAAAGAAAAGACTCGAGGATGCAAGTTTGTTAGCTCGCATAAGATAATCATCCTTTATGTAATAGCGTTCCCAAGATGTATGCGTCAAACACTTGGAATAAGGAATTGCAAAAGTAGGATCATTTGCATACATGTCTTTTATGTGCTCAAAGCCAATGACATTCAATTCAAGTTTAGTGACAAGCATGCATATGCGGGAAAGAGCATCCGCCACTATATTTTTCTTACCTTTGATGTACTTGATGACATAAGGAAATGACTCAATGAATTCACTCAATTTAGCATGACGCTTGTTCAACTTAGATTGACCCTTGAGGTACTTAAGCGTTTCATGATCGTATGAATGATAAATTCATGAGGGCGAAGATAATGTTCCCATTCATGCAAAACTCGCACTAAAGCATATAGCTATTTGTCATAGATGGGATAATTGAGTTGCGCTCCGGAAAGTTTCTCACTAAAGTATGCAATGGGGCTCTTCTCTTGCGTTAATACACCTCCTATGCCATTGCCACTAGCATCACAATGAATATCAAAAGGTTTGTCAAAGTTGGGTAATGCAAGCACATGAGCATGAGTAAGCAAATTCTTAAGCTCATTAAACACGGTATCTTGGGATGGTCCCCAAACAAATGGTGCATTTTTCTTACTCAACGAATGTAAAGGTGAAGCAATGGTACTAACAACCTTCACAAATCTACGATAGAAAGCGGCTAAACCAAGAAAACTACGCACTTGTTGCAAGTTGGTTGGTTGGGGCCAAGTTTTAATAGCATTGATATTAGATTCATCTACATGAACACCCTCAGAAGACACAACGAAACCCAAGAAAACAAGCTTATCAACACTAAAAAGGCATTTGTACATATTAGCATAAAGTCGCTCTTTCCTAAGGGTTTGCAACACGGTTCTAAGATGGGTGACAGGTGTTGGGGAATGTAGTAATTTCAAAATTTTCCTACGCACATGCAAGATCATGGTGATGCATAGCAACGAGAGGGGAGAGTGTCATCCACGTACCCTCGTAGACAGTAAGCGGAAGCATTATGACAACGTGGTTGACGTAGTCGTACGTCTTCATGATCGACCGATCCAAGTATCGAACATACGACACCTCCGTGATCTGCACACGTTCAGCTCGGTGACGTCCCATGAACTCACGATCCAGTAGAGCTTTGAGGGAGAGTTCCGTCAGCACAATGGCATGATGACGGTGTTGATGAAGCTACCGACGCAAAGCTTCGCCTAGGCACCACTACGATATGACCGAGGTGGATTATGATGGAGGGGGGCACCGCACACGGCTAAAGATCAACGATCAACTTGTGTGTCTTGGGGTGCCCCCCCCCCCGCCCCCATATATATAGGAGCTAGGAGGGGAGGCGGCCGGCCAGGAGGAGGGCGCGCCAAGGGGGGAGTCCTACTCCCACCGGGAGTAGGACTCCTCCTTTCCTAGTAGGAGTAGGAGAAGGGGGAAGGAGGAGAGAGGGGGAAGGAAAGGAGGGCACCGCCCCCCCCCCCTCCTCGTCCAATTCGGACTAGAGGGGGAGGGGCGCACGGCCCTGCCTTGGCCGCCCCTCCTCTTCTCCACTAAGGCCCATAAGGCCCATTATACTCCTCGGGGGGTTCCGGTAATCCCTCGGTACTCCGGTATATGCCCAAACTTGCCCGGAACACTTCCGAAGTCCAAACATAGTCATCCAATATACCGATCTTTATGTCTCAACCATTTCGAGACTCCTCGTCATGTCTGTGATTGATACGTCTCCAATGTATCTATAATTTTTTATTGTTCCATGATATTATATTACCTGTTTTGGATGTTTATTGGCTTTACTTTACACTTTTATATCATTTTTGGGACTAACCTACTAACCGGAGGCCCAGCCGAATTGATGTCTTTTTTGCCTATTTCAGTGTTTCGAAGAAAAGGAATATCAAATGGAGTCCAAACGGGATGATACCTTCGGGCGCGATCTTTTCGGAACAAATGCAAACCAGGAGACTTGGAGTGGACGTCAAGCAACAAACGAGGCGTCCACGAGGGTGCCCGGCGCGCCCCCTAGGGGTGGGCGCCCCCCCACCCGCGTGGGCCCCTCAAGCGTCAATCGACCTACTTCTTCCTCCTATATATACTCCCATACCCTGAAACCATCGGGGAGCATCACGAAAACCTAATTCCACCACCGCAACCTTCTGTATCCACGAGATCCCATCTTGGAGCCTTCGCCGGCGCTCCGCCGAAGGGGGAATCGACCACGGAGGGCCTCTACATCATCTCGAAGGCCTCTCCGATGAGTTGTGAGTAGTTTACCACAGACCTTCGGGTCCATAGTTATTAGCTAGATGGCTTCTTCTCTCTTTTTGAATCTCAATGCAAAGTTCTCCTCAATCTTCTTGGAGATCTATTCGATGTAACTCTTTTTGCGGTGTGTTTGTAGAGATCCGATGAATTGTGGGTTTATGATCAAGTTTATCTATGAGAAATAATTGAATCTTCTCTGAATTCTTTTATGTGTGATTGGTTATCTTTGCAAGTCTCTTTGAATTATCAGTTTGGTTTGGCCTACTAGATTGATCTTTCTTGCAATGGGAGAAGTGCTTAGCTTTGCATTCAATCTTGCGGTGTCCTTTCCCAGCGACAGCAGGGGCAGCAAGGCACGTATTTTATTGTTTCCATCGAGGATAAAAAGATGGGGTTTATATCATATTGCTTGAGTTTATCCCTCTACATCATGTCATCTTTCTTAACGCGTTACTCTGTTGTTCATGAACTTAACACTCTAGATGCAGGTAGGAGTCAGTCGATGCGTGGAGTAATAGTAGTAGATGTAGAATCGTTTAGGTCTACTTGTCGCGGACGTGATGCCTATATACATGATCACGCCTAGATAATCTCATAACTATGCTCTTTTCTATCAATTGCTCGACAGTAATTTGTTCACCCACCATAATACTTATGCTATCTTGAGAGAAGCCACTAGTGAAACCTATGGCCCCCGGGTCTATCTTTTATCATATAAGTTTTCCATCTACTTCTATTTGCATCTTTTATTTTCCAATCTATATCATAAAAATACCAAAAATATTTATTTTATCTTATTATCTCTATCAGATCTCACTTTTGCAAGTTACCGTGAAGGGATTGACAACCCCTTTATCGCGTTGGTTGCGAGGTTCTTGTTTGTTTGTGTATGTGTGTGGGACTTTGAGGAGCCTCCTACTGGATTGATACCTTAATTCTCAAAATCTGAGGGAAATACTTATGCTACTTTGCTGCATCACCCTTTCCTCTTCAAGGGAAAAACCAACGCATGCTCAAGAGGTAGCAAGAAGGATTTCTGGCGCTGTTGCCGGGGAGGTCTTCGCTCAAGTCAAGACATACCAAGTACCCATCACAAACTCATCTCCCCCGCATTACATTGTTTGCCATTTGCCCCTCGTTTTCCTCTCCCCCACTTCACCCTTGCCATTTTATTCTCCCTCTCTTTTCTGTTCGCCCTCTCTTTCCCAATCTCCTCTCTCTTTTGCTTGCCTTCTTGTGTGCCTGTGTGTTAGACGTTTACCTTGTCGTTATGGCTAGTCCTCCTATTATCGTTAATACTCCCGATCATGAAGTTCTCACTTTTAAACAAAGGGAGGGAGAAAATCTAAAAGATGCTTGGCATAGAATTTGCAATGCTCAAAATAGATCTACTAGGAAGCAATCTACTTCCGCTTCGCAATTTTTATGTATATTACTCCTTGGAATAGATTTAGCCTTGATACCATTACTGGAGGGAATTTCTTGGATAGTCATACTTTTGATGCTTATAATGCTATGTTAGATTTGTTTAGACCCCCTCTTTTGGTTAATGGAACTGTTTTAACTTTGGAACATGTGATGCAAAGGCTTGAAATTATCGAAAATAAAGTTGCCACTGTTTAGTTAATTGAAAATTTGGATAAAAAGATCCACAACCAAATTACCCAATATGGATCTACAGTTGGAGTTACTTTCAAATTTTTTAAAGGAAAAGAACCTATAGTTAATGAAAGAATAGATCTAGATTCTACAAGAATTGGTAAAATGGAGGACATTATCACCAACTTAGGGTCTGCATTTTCATCTGTGAAAAAAACCCCAACGCCTCCTACCAAAATTGCCAAGGTTATGTATGTTCCTAAAAATAAGGTTGAATCTTCTAGTAAGGAAAGTGCCGATCTCAAATCAATAAGTGTCCATCCCAATTTCCTCGCTATCATTAAAGACCCTTTTGCTACAAACGAATTTCTTGATTTCTTGCCTAGGAGTTTAATCATTGCTAAAAAGAAAGAAACTCCTAAGGACTATAAGTGCTCTATCAAAGAATTGTATGCCAAAGATGGTACTACTTAGATCTAATCTCGCTTTGATGCCTAGCTAGGGGCATTAAACGATAGCGCTAGTTGGGAGGCAACCCAATTTTATTTTTGTTTCTTGCTTTTTGCTTCTGCTTAGTAATAAATATTTCACCTAGCTTCTTTTTAGATGTGTTTTCATGTTTTAATTAGTGTTTCTGCCAAGTAGAACCTATAGGATAACCTACGGTGATAGTTAATTTGATTCTGCTGAAAAATAGAAACTTTTACGCGCACGAAAATAATTTAAGTAAATCACAGAAACGTGATTATGCGTTGATTTTTCTTGATGTCGATCAATAGACAAACTGCCCAGGACTTCCTATTTTGGTAGGATTTTTAGACTTCCAGAAGTATTCGAAAGTTACAGATTGCTACATACTATTCTGTTTTTGACAGATTCTGTTTTTTCGTGTGTTGTTTGCTTATTTTGATGCATCTATGGCTAGTATCGGGGGGTATGAACCATAGAGAAGTTGGAATACAGTAGGTTTAACACCAATATAAATAAAGAATGAGTTCATTACAGTACCTTATGTGGTGGTTTTTCTTTCTTGCACTAACGGAGCTTATGAGATTTCCTGTTGAGTTTTGTGTTGTGAAGTTTTCAAGTTTTGGGTAAAGATTTGATGGACTATGGAATAAGGAGTGGCAAAAGCCTAAGCTTGGGGATGCCCATGGAACCCCAAGATATTCAAGGATAACCAAAAGCCTAAGCTTGGGGATTCCCCGAAAGGCATCCCCTATTTCGTCTTCGTCTATCGGTAACTTTACTTGGAGCTATATTTTTATTCACCACATGATATGTGTTTTGCTTGGAGCGTTGTGACGCCCGGATAATTAGGCTATAGTAACCCCACGTTAACGATGCCATGTCACCTCGGATTACTGTTGATAATCTCACGTTAGTTCGAAACGATTCATATTCAAAATTTGAATTTAAGTTAAACAATTAAAGTTTTCAAAAGTCAAAACTAAATTGTTCCTAATGTGTCTAATAATCCTTAGTAAATATTGGTGGATAAATTATCTTTTAATAAAATATTTAAATGCACTAAAGTAATAGAAATGACAGCAAAAACAATTAATTAGATGCCTTTTATAAAGTTATAATAATAAAACTAAATTAGTAGTGTGCCAAAATAATTGTGGCAGTGGACTAATTAGTAATACTAATTTAGGTGCTGACTGGGTATTTTATAAAACTAAAATAAAAGAAACTTTAAATGAAAACATTAAAGAAAATAAGTAAAAAAGAAATAAAAAAAGAAAAGCAAACCCCCCATCACTGGGCTTCGGCCTAGCAGGCCACCCGCCCAACTGGGCAAAGGCCCAACCGGCCGGCCCACCCCACTCCCTTAACCCCCTGGTGCCGAAACCCTAGGCACCGACACCCCCCACTCCCCCTACTCGCGCCCCCACTCTCCCTCCCCCCGATCCACTCCTGGATCGGGATCGAGCCCCCCCACTCTCTCTCGCCCCCCGCTC
>NC_041391.1:265462357-265481885 GCF_002162155.2 Triticum dicoccoides
CCTCGGCGCGCCGACGCCGCTCGTCGTCTCCGGCGTCGCCCGCTACCTCGCCCCCGCCTCCTCGACGCCGCACCATTGTTGGACCTCGCCGACGCCGTCCGGAGAAACCCCTCCCCGTCGTCATCCACGTCGGCACCCGAGCCCGGCGCCGCGTTGCCCTTCGAACGTGCCTCGTCGCCGCAATCGACAGCCACTTGGGCGAGCTCCCACGACGTCACCCGAAACTGCATCACCCTCCACCTCAACCGCCTCCTCGCCGACCTCGCGTCCTCATCCTCTTCCCCGCCGGCCGCCAGCAAGCCTCGGCGCCCTCTCTCCCCATCAACGCTGGTGAGGCCCCGGGCCTCTTCCCTTCTCTGCCTCACGCCTCGCTCACGGTCACCGCACGCTAGACCGCCCACGCGCGCGCCCGCGGTGAGCACGTGCTCACCGCGCCCTGCGCGTCGTGCTCCCCGCGACCGAGTCGTCCTCGGCGTGCGCCACCTCCCCGTGCCGCCCGCGACGTCCGCTCCTCCCGTTTGCCGCCGCCGCTGCCGGCGCCCCGCAGCACTCTGTCGGGCGTCCGCAACGCCCGCTGCACCCATTCGGGCCTTGCCCGTACCCGCGTGCCCGTTAGGCCCCAGGGGCCACAGACATCTGGGCCCCCCTAGTGCCATTGACCGACTGGGCCCACACCCATGTACTGATTAGAACGAAAAAGAAAGAGAATTAAAATAAATATATATTAATCAATTAATTAATTTAATAGTTAATTATCTCTGCTTAATTAAACTAATTAAGATTAATTAACCTAAATAGCTAATTAACCAGCTAATCTGTTAGCTACGCTAGTAAGGCAATGACAAACGGGACCCACACGTCAGTTTGACCCAGTCAACCCCCTGTTGACTGCTGACGTCGTGCTGACGTCAGCAAACACTATTCTGGATAATGTTGAATTAAAATATTTATATTAATCCTAGAATGATTTAAATCTTTTAAAAATCATATAAAATAAATCGTAGCTCCGATGCAAAAACTTTGTACATGAAAGTTGCTCAGAAAGACGAGACGAAACCGGATACGCAGCCCGTTCATCCCCCACACATCCCTAGCATAGCAAACATGCAACTTTCCCCCTCCGGTTCATCTGTCCGAAAACGCGAAACAACGGGAATACTTTACCGGATGTTTTCCCCCTTCGTCGGTATCACCTCGCACTGCGTTAGGGCACACCTAGCACCGCGTATTGACATGTTATGCTTTGTGATGCTTTGATTGCTCTGTTATTTATTGTGTTCCCATCCGTTACTTCTTTCCGGTAGACCCTGAGGCCGCTGCCGGTACCCCCGTGATCGACTACATCGACGACGAACCCTGCTTGCCAGAGCAACCAGGCAAGCCCCCCCCCCCCTTGATCACCAGATATCGCCTATTCTCCTCTATACTGCTTGCATTAGAGTAGTGTAGCATGTTACTGTTCGGTTACTCCTATTCTGTTGCATAGCCTGTCATTGTTGCTACAGTCATTGATAACTTACCCGCAATCCTAAATGCTTAGTATAGGATGCTAGTTTATCATCATTGGCCCTATATTCTTGTCAGTCTGCCTTGCTATACTATCGGGCCGTGATCACTTGGGAGGTGATCACGGGTATATACTATACTATACATACATACTGAACAAATGGTGACTAAAGTCGGGTCAGCTCGATGAGTACCCGCAAGTGATTCTGATGAGGGGGCTGAAAGGACAGGTGGCTCCATCCCGGTAGAGGTGGGCCTGGGTTCCTGATGGCCCCCGACTGTTACTTTGTGGCGGAGCGACAGGGCAGGTTGAGACCACCTAGGAGACAGGTGGGCCTGGCCCTGTTCGGCGTTCGCAGATACTTAACACGCTTAACGAGATCTGGGTATTTGATCTGAGTCTGGCCATTTGGTCTATACGCACTAACCATCTACGTGGGAGTAGTTATGGGTATCCCGGCGTCGTGGTATCAGCCGAAGCCTTCTTGACTTCAGCGACTGAGTGGCGCGCGCCGGATTGGACTGGAACGCCACTAGGCTAGGTCTGCTTCCGGCCGCGTACGCAACGTGCAGGTGTGCAAAGGGCTATGGGCCCAGACCCCTGCGCCATAGGAGTTAGACCGGCGTGCTAACCTCTCTGTTGTGCCTAGGTGGGGCTGCGACGTGTTGATCTTTCGAGGCTGGGCATGACCCAGGAAAGTGTGTCCGGCCAAATGGGATCGAGCGTGTTGGGTTATGTGGTGCACCCCTGCAGGGAAGTTAATCTATTTGAATAGCCGTGTCCCTCGGTAAAAGGACGACCCGGAGTTGTACCTTGACCTTATGACAACTAGAACCGGATACTTAATAAAACACACCCAGACAAGTTCCACAGACAACCCGGTGATCGCTTTTCTACAGGGCGACGAGGGGAGGATCGCCGGGTAGGATTATGCTATGCGATGCTACTGGAGATGCTACTTGGAGATGCTACTTGGAGATGCTACTTGGAGGACTTTACTCTAGTCTCTTCTACATGCTGCAAGACAGAGGCTGCCAGAAGCGTAGTCTTCGATAGGACTAGCTATCCCCCTCTTATTCTGGCATTCTGCAGTTCAGTCCACCGATATTGCCTCCTTACACACATACCCATGCATAAGTAGTGTAGCTCCTTGATTGCAAGTACTTTGGATGAGTACTCACGGTTGCTTTCTTCCCCCTTTCCCCCCTTTCCTTTCTTTCTGGTTGCCGCAACCAGATGCTGGAGCCCAGGAGCCAGACGCCATCGTCGACGACGACTACTACACTGGAGGTGCCTACTACTACGCGCAGGCTGCTGACGACGACCAGGAGTAGCTTAGGAGGATCCCAGGCAGGAGGCCCGCGCCTCTTTCGATCTGTATCCCAGTTTGTGCTAGCCTTCTTAAGGCAACCTTGTTTAACTTATGTCTGTACTCAGATATTGTTGCTTCCGCTGACTCGTCTATGATCGAGCACTTGTATTCGAGCCCTCGAGGCCCCTGGCTTGTATTATGATGCTTGTATGACTTGTTTATGTTTTAGAGTTGTGTTGTGATATCTTCCCGTGAGTCCCTGATCTTGATCGTACATGTTTGCGTGCATGATTAGTGTACGATTGAATCGGGGGCGTCACAAGTTGGTATCAGAGCCGACTGCCTGTAGGAATCCCCTTCCCAACTCCTTGGCCGAACTTGAGTCTAGACATTGCAAAACTTTTTACTAACATGGCTGTGCGGCCCATGGGCCCACGTCGCCATTGGGTGGTATTAGGATCTTTTACTCCTCGATCTTTACTCTGGGACTCTGAGCTCTCTTCTATTCGGGTTAAATGATTTTGCTAAAAACAAAACTAACTTTAGGTTCTCGCAAGTACTTTCTCCCGGAGAGCCCCTTGTTACCGATGACTGCCTGCTGCACCAGAAGATTCCGAAGATACTCTACGATGTGCTCTCGAGACTATGTGCCATCGCTTTTGCAATTCACTTCCATCGATAAATCCCTCTGGATAACTACTTACAACCATCGTTCATACTTTTATTCCCAGTTGATCTTGTTATAGCAAGATACCCCGGGAATACTTTGTGCCTACTGCCTTGCAGTTCCTTGCCACCTGAATACCCCTACGGATAATTTCTCGCCCTTATCGAGTATCCGCTCATCCCTAGTTGTTCATGTGATTCACAATGGTCTTTGAAATACTATTCGATCCTCCAAAATTACTAAATAGCTTATTGCTCTGCAATACTTGTCTGCTTGCATTATGGATGCTTTCCATATGTCTGGCAAAATTCGTTAGTATCCTTAGACACCGTCCTTTTGATCCTACCGATTCAACATGTGTGTGAAAGCACGCAATCATCAGTTGATCCCTCTAAATTATCTTTCCGGCTCAGACGTCATTTTAAATATGAGCTGGTTCTCGACTAATCTATTTGTCATCGATTGTGCCCCTAGGTCTATTCTACTTATCCGTCCTTGATCAGAGCGTCTGCTTCTGACCCTTCGATTTGGAAACCTTGATTCCTTTGATATCTAAGCATCGAATCATGCAGATGTTCTATGATATGATGCCGTTGCATTCTTTCTTCAGTTGGTTGTGTGTCGGTGCTCACATCAGCTCCACTATGGACCGTCGGATCATTTGTTGAAATAACATCCGATAGCGTCCTTCGTATACAAAAACCTCGAGAAGTTCTTTCCCTGATACATAATACCTTAGGTAAATTGTATCCTTTGTTTTTGTCAACCATGCTCTACTATCAAGCTTGTGTTATTTACTATTGAAGCTTGTGGTATATGTTTCCATTATAGCCTGACGGGTTGAACCTATGCCTTCCTTAATATGTGTGAACTCAGAAGTTTTCATGAGTCATGCTCATCTGGTATTTCACCAGGTAAAGCTTTCAACACTAATGCCTTTATCAAAGCGGGAAGTGAATGGAAGGTTATACATTGACGAAGTGGGAGTCGACCTTGAACCTTGTGTTCATGCCCATGGACACGATGTAGATCCTATCATGGAAGCTTCTCTTAAATTAATTTTTCCCTTGGTATAAGTTCTTATATCTAGGATTTGGCCTTTTGCAATCATGGTTCCGACCATGATCTCCTTGAAATACCATTTCTCGTGCAAGTTTAAGCACTTATCTTCTTTAGAGCAATACCCCAGTCTAAGCTCTACTTTGGACTATCGTCGAGTATTACCCCTGGTATCTCGAGATTATCTTGGAACTGCATAACTCCTTATGAGTTCTTCATCAAGTACTACATTCTCACTGATTACAATTTTTCATGGGCTCTGAGTTATTAAACACTCAAAGACATCGATAACTGAACCGAGTCCGCACTACGGTTCAACAACTCTTAGTAATCTTCTTTAAGTACAAGTTTGTACCCGATCACGTCATTCCTAGCCTTATCGGCTATATCATTATCGCAACTTTTTAACTGTACTATCAGGTCCTTTTCGAAGCACAATTTTCGACGATGAGCTAAGCTTACGTCGACTCTCCTTCTCATATCATTTCGCCTTGACCAACAAGCTTGATTCCGAGTTTGTGTCGTATCTGTGGTTTTAATAACTTTTCGCTCCATCCTTCCTTTTGCTTGATGTCGTCGATGAGCGATTATATCTTCATGAAACCTCTCGACAAATGTGTCGTGATCATCATCAACATTTTGAGCTCTTCCAGGGTATCAAGAATTCATGATGAGAAATACCATCCTTTCCCTCGATGATTTGTCTTATCATCGACCACTTTATTGCCTTCCATTCAACACAAACTTGTCCGTGTTTTGTGTTCTACCTTGAGTTCCTTGCTATCCAGCATTTGTTTTTATTTACCTTGGAGTATTACCATCTTTTATGTCAAGGATGTTGTGAGGACCGCTCCACCTCTTAACGAATTCTTGGTATTGTGATACTTCTCACCCTCACCATTCTTTCTTGGTCCCCGTGTTGATTCTAACCGGGATACCAACACGTGAACCATGCTACTTGGATTCTGTACTTCTAGCAACCCTATTGCTTTGAAGTTAATGGTTGACATTTCATTCTTAGACCATTGGTTATCGAATCACCATTCTAACATTGATCTTGCTACCTAAGCCCATATTTCGGGTGCAGTTTCAACCAGTGATTAATTGTGTATGTTTCCCTCGAGCATACAACATTAAATCATTTGAATTGACAAGTGTCATCTTCTTGTTCACATTATTGTGGAAATCCATCCGTTTGAAATTCTCAATGAATTGTCGCTGAGCTCATCAGCCACCTCCTCATCCCCTCCATGGTTTAATGATGAACTATTGTTTCAGGAACTCGCTTCCATAGTTCAATTCCCGAGAATATTACAATGTCATCTCGACAATTTGTGTTGCACCTTTTCTTCTTAGGTATCCTAAGTCTGAGGTATCATGACACCAATCGGATCTGAATTTCGGTCAGATACGATGGTTGGAACATTTTTCCAAGAGTTATAACACTGGTCTTTTATGACCCGGTAAGGTGATGGCATGCTTAGCACACCTGGCTGGAGGACCTACTGTTATAGTTTCCTTTTTGCAAGATTATCCAATCTTCCATGAGGAAATTGTAAGACTTATTTTACAAGATATTCCTGATGGATCCCTTGTGTAACCCAAAATCCGACCTTGGCTTAAAGACCATGTCAATGCTATCTCAAAGCATGTCTGTGGTACTCCGATTTTCAACAAGAACATTTGAAGCCCAATGCTAAATGTTTCTTGCTCAATTATCCAAACACCGTTGTATGGGTATTGTCATCAAATCCTCTCCCCTTACCTAAATGGTTTCTACTTTCTATCCTGTCGTGGATATCTTGCTCTATTTGTCCTTGGGAAGGATATACCCTTGAATAATGTGTTTAAACACATTTTCCTTTCCATTGTTCTGTTTAATCTGATAATCGTATTTTCCTTTCCATTTTTTTTGCTTAACCTTTCCTGAATCTGACTTAACTGAGCAGAGATAATTCCCTGCTTGGATAAGCACCTTGTTGTACCATTATGTTTGTAAGACCCTGTTACTATTGTTGATGACATTCCGGTAACCACCGATGGGTGATAGCTTTCCAATTGGTTTGCCTCGTTCAACAAGCAGGAAAATTGCTCTCTTTGTTCCCCGTCCTTGGTACCGACATTGCTGTCGGCATAGCTGACAAGCTATTCACTGACATGCCTCCCTGTCGCGGCTGTGCAAGATGTCACCACCCTTCCTACTTTCAACCCACATGGTGGGCCCATAACCCACAGGTCCACTGGATCGAAACCTGACTCTTCGTTACAACCCGGATTCTAATGTGTCCTGTGCAGTTGGCTTCGTATGTGATTCACAAGCTAAAATCTATACCATTATTCATCCTGGAATCAAACAGCATGTTATTCTCGTTGTTCAAACCACCATTCCAGCTTCTGTCTAGTCATCGAATGATTGCCTACCCGTTTGAAACTTTGGTATCATCGTATATTGCACTCAACGAATTCACTGTAATACAACTCGCGGGGTACCTTGTGTATTTCCCATTGAGTTCACCGTCAGATGTCCAGCTTTGTGGAGATGCATTCTTCCAGAGTTTTTCCCCTTGGTCGCGTTCGTAGGACAATGGAGATCCCGAAGAAAGGATGACGACTTGATCATGGTGCCCTGAAGCAGAGAAATGAAGACATCAACGAAAGGGATCAACCTCTTCGAAAGGGCAGCCAAGACTGAGAAGACTCGTTAGAATTTCGTAACCAGAACTTTCCCCCTTACTTCCCCCTTAAATCTCGGGACGAGATTTCTTGTAGTGGAGGAGAATTGTGACGCCCGGATAATTAGGCTATAGTAACCCCACGTTAACTATGCCATGTCACCTCGGATTACTGTTGATAATCTCACGTTAGTTCGAAACGATTCATATTCAAAATTTGAATTTAAGTTAAACAATTAAAGTTTTCAAAAGTCAAAACTAAATTGTTCCTAATGTGTCTAATAATCCTTAGTAAATATTGGTGGATAAATTATCTTTTAATAAAATATTTAAATGCACTAAAGTAATAGAAATGACAGCAAAAACAATTAATTAGATGCCTTTTATAAAGTTATAATAATAAAACTAAATTAGTAGTGTGCCAAAATAATTGTGGCAGTGGACTAATTAGTAATACTAATTTAGGTGCTGACTGGGTATTTTATAAAACTAAAATAAAAGAAACTTTAAATGAAAACATTAAAGAAAATAAGTAAAAAAGAAATAAAAAAAGAAAAGCAAACCCCCCATCACTGGGCTTCGGCCCAGCAGGCCACCAGCCCAACTGGGCAAAGGCCCAACCGGCCGGCCCACCCAACTCCCTTAACCCCCTGGTGCCGAAACCCTAGGCAGCGACACCCCCCACTCCCCCTACTCGCGCCCCCACTCTCCCTCCCCCCGATCCACTCCTGGATCGGGATCGAGCCCCCCCACTCTCTCTCGCCCCCGCTCAATCTGTACGCCCGTTGCCCTCGACCTCGGCGCGCCGACGCCGCTCGTCATCTCCGGCGCCGCCCGCTACCTCACCCCCGCCTCCTCGACGCCGCACCATCGTTGGACCTCGCCGACGCCGTCCAGAGAAACCCCTCCCCGTCGTCATCCATGTCGGCACCCGAGCCCGGCGCCGCGTTGCCCTTCGAACGCGCCTCGCCGCCGCAATCGACAGCCACTTGGGCGAGCTCCCACGACGTCACCCGAAACTGCATCGCCCTCCACCTCGACCGCCTCCTCACCGACCTCGCATCCTCATCCTCTTCCCCGCCGGCCGCCAGCAAGCCTCGGCGCCCTCCCTCCCCATCAACGCTGGTGAGGCCCCGGGCCTCTTCCCTTCTCTGCCTCACGCCTCGCTCACGGTCACCGCACGCTAGACCGCCCACGCGCGCGCCCGCGGTGAGCACATGCTCACCGCGCCCTGCGCGTCGTGCTCCCCGCGACCGAGTCGTCCTCGGCGTGCGCCACCTCCCAGTGCCGCCCGCGACGTCCGCTCCTCCTGTTTGCCGCTCCGGCTGCCGGCGCCTCGCAGCACTCTGTCGGGCATCCGCAACGCCCGCTGCGCCCATTCGGGCCTTGCCCGTACCCGCGTGCCCGTTAGGCCCCAGGGGCCACAGACATCTGGGCCCCCCTAGTGCCACTGACCGACTGGGCCCACACCCATGTACTGTTTAGAATGAAAAAGAAAGAGAATTAAAATAAATATATATTAATCAATTAATTAATTTAATAGTTAATTATCTCTGCTTAATTAAACTAATTAAGATTAATTAACCTAAATAGCTAATTAACCAGCTAATCTGTTAGCTACGCTAGTAAGGCAATGACAAACGGGACCCACACGTCAGTTTGACCCAGTCAACCCCCTGTTGACTGCTGACATCATGCTGACGTCAGCAAACACTATTCTGGATAATGTTGATTTAAAATATTTATATTAATCCTAGAATGATTTAAATCTTTTAAAAATCATATAAAATAAATCGTAGCTCCGATGCAAAAACTTTGTACATGAAAGTTGCTCAGAACGACGAGACGAAACCGGATACGCAGCCCGTTCATCCGCCACACATCCCTAGCATAGCAAACATGCAACTTTCCCCCTCCGGTTCATCTGTCCAAAAACGCGAAACAACGGGAATACTTTACCAGATGTTTTCCCCCTTCGTCGGTATCACCTCGCACTGCGTTAGGGCACACCTAGCACCGCGTATTGACATGTTATGCTTTGTGATGCTTTGATTGCTCTGTTATTTATTGTGTTCCCATCCGTTACTTCTTTCCGGTAGACCCTGAGGCCGCTGCCGGTACCCCTGTGATCGACTACATCGACGACGAACCCTGCTTGCCAGAGCAACCAGGCAAGCCCCCCCCCCCTTGATCACCAGATATCGCCTATTCTCCTCTATACTGCTTGCATTAGAGTAGTGTAGCATGTTACTGTTCGGTTACTCCTATTCTGTTGCATATCCTGTCATTGTTGCTACAGTCATTGATACCTTACCCGCAATCCTAAATGCTTAGTATAGGATGCTAGTTTATCATCATTGGCCCTACATTCTTTTCAGTCTGCCTTGCTATACTATCGGGCCGTGATCACTTGGGAGGTGATCACGGGTATATACTATACATACATACATACTGAACAGATGGTGACTAAAGTCGGGTCAGCTTGATGAGTACCCGCAAGTGATTCTGATGAGGGGGCTGAAAGGACAGGTGGCTCCATCCCGGTAGAGGTGGGCCTGGGTTCCTGACGGCCCCCGACTGTTACTTTGTGGTGGAGCGACAGGGCAGGTTGAGACCACCTAGGAGACAGGTGGGCCTGGCCCTGTTCGGTGTTCGCGGATACTTAACACACTTAACGAGATCTAGGTATTTGATCTGAGTCTGGCCATTTGGTCTATACGCACTAACCATCTACGTGGGAGTGGTTATGGGTATCCCGGCGTCGTGGTATCAGCCGAAGCCTTCTTGACGTCAGCGACTGAGTGGCGCGCGCCGGATTGGACTGGAACGCCACTAGGCTAGGTCTGCTTCCGGCCGTGTACACAACGTGTAGGTGTGCAAAGGGCGATGGGCCCAGACCCCTGCGCCATAGGAGTTAGACTGGCGTGCTGACCTCTCTGTTGTGCCTAGGTGGGGCTGCGACGTGTTGATCTTCCGAGGCCGGGCATGACCCAGGAAAGTGTGTCCGGCCAAATGGGATCGAGCGTGTTGGGTTATGTGGTGCACCCCTGCAGGGAAGTTAATCTATTCGAATAGCCGTGTCCCTCAGTAAAAGGATGACCCGGAGTTGTACCTTGACCTTATGACAACTAGAACCGGATACTTAATAAAACACACCCAGACAAGTTCCACAGACAACCCGGTGATCGCTTTTCTACAGGGCGACGAGGGGAGGATCGCCGGGTAGGATTATGCTATGCGATGCTACTGGAGATGCTACTTGGAGATGCTACTTGGAGATGCTACTTGGAGGACTTTACTCTACTCTCTTCTACATGCTGCAAGACGGAGGCTGCCAGAAGCGTAGTCTTCGATAGGACTAGCTATCCCCCTCTTATTCTGGCATTCTGCAGTTCAGTCCATCGATATTGCCTCCTTACACACATACCCATGCATAAGTAGTGTAGCTCCTTGCTTGCGAGTACTTTGGATGAGTACTCACGGTTGCTTTCTTCCCCCTTTTCCCCCCTTTCCTTTCTTTCTGGTTGCCGCAACCAGATGCTGGAGCCCAGGAGCCAGACGCCATCGTCGACGACGACTACTACACTGGAGGTGCCTACTACTACGCACAGGCTGCTGACGACGACCAGGAGTAGCTTAGGAGGATCCCAGGTAGGAGGCCCGCGCCTCTTTCGATCTGTATCCCAGTTTGTGCTAGCCTTCTTAAGGCAACCTTGTTTAACTTATGTCTGTACTCAGATATTGTTGCTTCCGCTGACTCGTCTATGATCGAGCACTTGTATTCGAGCCCTCGAGGCCCCTGGCTTGTATTATGATGCTTGTATGACTTATTTATGTTTTAGAGTTGTGTTGTGATATCTTCCCGTGAGTCCCTGATCTTGATCGTACACGTTTGCGTGCATGATTAGTGTACGATTGAATCGGGGGCGTCACAAGCGTCTTGTATGATATGAGTCTTTGCTTTTTAGATCACCACAATCATCCTTGCTGTACACACCTTTTGGGAGAGACCCACTTGATTTGAATTTATTAGAATACTCTATGTGCTTCGCTTATAAGTTTTGAGCTAGATAATTTTTGCTCTAGTGCTTCACTTATATCTTTTAGAGCACGGCGGTGGCATAATTTTGAAGAAATTGTTAGTCTATCATGCTTCACTTATATTATTTTGAGAGTCTTATAGAACAGCATGGTATTTTCTATGGTTATAAAATTGGTCCTAGAATGATGTGCATCCAAGTTGGGTATAATAAAAACTATCATAGAAAGTGAATTGGATGCTATGATCAATTTGATGCTTGATAATTGTTTTGAGATATGAGGATGGTGATATTAGAGTCATGCTAGTGGGTTAATTATGAATTTGAGGAATACTTGTGTTGAAGTTTGGGATTCCCATAGTATGCACGTATGGTGAACCGCTTTGTGATGAAGTTGGAGCATAATTTATTTATTGATTGTCTTCCTTATGAGTGGCGGTCGGGGACGAGCGATGGTCTTTTCCAACCAATCTATCCCCCTAGGAGCATGTGCGTAGTACTTTGTTTTCAATGGCTTTTAGATTTTTGCAATAAGTATATGAGTTCTTCATGACTAATGTTGAGTCCATGGCTTATACGCACTCTCACCCTTCCACCATTGCTAGCCTCTCTTGTGCCGCGCAACTTTCGACGGTACCATACACCCACCATATACCTTCCTCAAAACAGCCACCATACCTACCTATTATGGCATTTCCATAGCCATTCCGAGATATATTGCCATGCAACTTTCCACCGTTCCGTTTATTATGACACGCATCATCATTGTCATATTGCTCTTTGCATGATCATGTAGTTGACATCGTATTTGTGGCAAAGCCACCTTCATAATTCCATACATGTCGCTCTTGATTCATTGCATATACTGGTACACCGTTGGAGGCATTCATATAGAGTCATATCTTGTTCTAAGTATCGAGTTGTAATCTTGAGTTGTAAGTAAATAAAAGTGTGATGATCTTCATGATTAGAGCATTGTCCCGAGTGAGGAAAGGATGATGGAGACTATGATTCCCCCACAAGTCGGGATGAGACTTCGGACTGTATTAAAAAAAGAGAAAGGCCAAATAAAAAAAGAGAAAGGCCAAACACATAAAAAATGAGAGAAAAAGAGAGAAGGGACAATGCTACTATCATTTTACCACACTTGTGCCTCAAAGTAGCACCATGATCTTCATGATAGAGAGTCCCATATGTTGTCACTTTCATATACTAGTGGGAATTTTTCATTATAGAACTTGGCTTGTATATTCCAATGATGGGTGAGGGAGTCCTGGACTAGGGGGTGTCCGGATAGCCGAACTATCATCATCGGCCGGACTCCAAGAATATGAAGATACAAGATTGACGACTTCGTCACGTGTCCGGATGGGACTTTCCTTGGCGTGGAAGGCAAGCTTGGCAATATAGATATGTAGATCTCCTACCATTGTAACCGACTCTGTGTAACCCTAGCCCTCTCCGGTGTCTATATAAACTGGAGGGTTTTAGTCCGTAGGACAACAATCACAACAACAATCATACCATAGGCTAGCTTCTAGGGTTTAGCCTCCTTGATCTCGTGGTAGATCCACTCTTGTACTACCCATATCATCAATATCAATCAAGCAGGAGTAGGGTTTTACCTCCATCAAGAGGGCCCGAACCTGGGTAAAAACATCGTGTCCCTTGTCTCCTGTTACCATCCGCCTAGACGCACAGTTCGGGACCCCCTACCCGAGATCCGCCGGTTTTGACACCGACATTGGTGCTTTCATTGAGAGTTCCTCTGTGATGTCACCGATAGGCTTGATGGCTTCTTCAATCAACAACAACACAGTCCTGGGTGAGACTTTTCTCCCCGGACAGGTCTTCGTATTCGGCGGCTTCGCGCTGCGGGCTAATTCACTTGGCCATCTGGAGCAGATCAAAAGCTACACCCCTGGCCATCAGGTCAGATTTGAAGGCCTAAACTTCACAGCGGATATCCGCGGGGACTTGATCTTCGATGGATCCAAGCCGCAAACGAGCGTGCCGCACTGTCACGATGGGCATGATCTAACTCTGCCGCTGGACAATGCCTTGGAGGTCGCACACAAATCTGCTTCGACCCATAATTCGGAGCCGATCGCGCAGATCGAGGACGGGTGGCTGGACACCGCCTCGGGAGCTGAAACTTCCACGGCGATGGAGCCGAACACTGACCTCGTCCCTTATAAAGCTCGTGACTCCGAGGTGCCGGACTCCATGCCGGACTCTGAACCTCCTGCGCCCCTGCCAATCAAATCCGATTGGGCGCCGATCATGGAGTTCACCGCTGCGGACATCTTTCAGCACTCACCCTTTGGCGACATCCTAAATTAGATGAAGCATCTCTCGATATCCGGAGAGCCCTGGCCGGACTACGGCCAGGATGGTTGGGACGCAGACGACGAAGAAATTCAAAGCCCACCCACCACCCACTTTGTAGCAACTATCGACGATCTAACAGACATGCTAGACTACGACTCCGAAGACATCGACGGTATGGATGATCATGCCGGAGACAATCAAGAACCAGCGCCTACAGGGCACTAGAAGACCACCTCGTCATACGACATATACATGGTGGACACCCCAAAAGATGGGGATGGCGAAGAAGCAGCGGAGGCAGATTCCTTAAAGAAACAGCCTAAGCGCCGACGTCAGCGGCGCCGCTCTAAATCCCGCCAAAGTAAGAATGGAGATTCCGGCACAGGAGATAATAACACCCCAGAAAGTGCCGAAGACAACCCCCTCCAGCAAGATTCAGCGTAGGAGGATGCAGAAGCAAGCCCTCACGAGAGAGCGGCAGACGAAGAGGTCGAGGATGATAATTACATACCTCCCTCCGGAGACGAGGCAAGCCTCGACGATGATGAATTTGTCGTGCCTGAGGATCCCGTCGAACAAGAGCGTTTCAAACGCAGGCTAATGGCCACAGCAAATAGCCTAAAGAAAAGGCAGCAGCAGCTTCAAGCTGATCAAGACCTGCTGGCCGACAGATGGACCGAAGTCCTCGCGGCCGAAGAGTATGAACTCGAACGCCCCTCCAAGAGCTACCCAAAATGCAAGTTGCTCCCCCCATTAGAGGAGGAAGCATACATACCTTCATCACCAGCGCACAATACGGCCGATCGACCACCCCATGGTCGCGACAGAGAGGCATCCAGGCCCTCCATCAAGACCGTACCCCGGCATTGCTCAAAAATTACGAAGCCACTGGGGAACGCGCCGGACTTGCGGGATATATTGGAGGACAAGGCAAGACAATCCAGATCTATCTATGGATCACGTGGGCGCCCCACGACCCACGACGAATACCGTCGCGCCGGATACAACAACTCCGGCCGGGCCGAACACAGCAGACAATGCTCCCTTGAGCTACGTCGTGATATTGCTCAATACAGAGGCGCCGCACACCCGCTATGCTTCACTGACGAAGTGATGGATCATCAAATCCCTGAAGGATTTAAACCCGTAAACATTGAATCCTACGATGGCACAACAGACCCCGCGGTCAGGATCGAAGATTATCTCCTTCATATCCATATGGCCCGCGGCGACGATCTCCACGCCATCAAATATCTCCCGCTCAAGCTTAAAGGACCAGCTCGGCATTGGCTTAACAGCCTGCCCGCAGAGTCAATTGGATGTTGGGAGGACCTGGAAGCCGCATTCCTCGACAACTTCCAGGGCACATATGTGCGACCATCAGACGCCGATGACCTAAGCCACATAATTCAGCAGCCAGACGAACCGGCCAGGCAATTCTGGACACGGTTCTTAACAAAGAAAAATCAAATCGTCGATTGTCCGGATGCAGAGGCCCTCGCAGCCTTCAAACATAACATCCGCGACGAATGGCTAGCCCGGCACCTAGGACAGGAAAAGCCGAAATCCATGGCAGCCCTCACATCATTAATGACGTGCTTCTGTGCGGGAGACGATAGCTGGCTAGCTCGCAGCAACAACCTCAGTAAAAATGCTGGCAGTCCGGATACTAACGACCACAATGGCAGGTCGCGTCGAAGCAAAAACAAATGCCGCGTTAACGGCGACAACAATGAGGATACGGCAGTCAACGCCGGATTCCGAGGCTCTAAACCCGGTCATCGGAAGAAGCCATTCAAAAGAACTACTCCGGGTCTGTCCAATTTGGACCGAATACTCGACCACTCTTGCCAGATACATGGCACCCCCGAAAAACCAGCTAACCACACAAACAGAGATTGTTGGGTATTCAAGCAGGCAGGCAAGTTAATTGCCGAAAACAATGACAAGGGGCTGCACAGCGATGATGTCACACCCAAGATGCGACCCTATCCTAAAGGAACTCGAAGGTCCCACCAAGGATAGAAGCGCATCTTGAAGACGCTTTTGCAAGGTGGATATCATTACATCAACATTACATAATAGATGGGGATACATACAAAAGGCATACAATGCCACACGAATACAACATCATCATATTACATAAGAGCACCATCCGACTACGGATGAAACACAAACAGAAACTCAAACGACATCCACCCTGCTAGCCCAGGCTGCCGACCTGAAACCTATCCCCTGATCGAAGAAGAAGCAGAAGAAGAACTCCAAAACAAGCAAACATCGCTCTCGCGTCATGACCATCGCATAACCTGTACCTGCAACTGTTGTTGTAGTAATCTGTGAGCCACGAGGACTCGGCAATCCCATTACCATGGGTATCAAGACTAGCAAAGCTTAATGGGAAAGGAAGGGGTAAAGTGGTGAGGTTGCAGCAGCGACTAAGCATATATGGTGGCTAACATACGCAAATGAGAGCGAGAAGAGAAACAAAGGAACGGTCGTGAAGCTAGCAATGATCAAGAGGTGATCCTGAACACCTACTTACGTCAAACATAACACAGAAACCGTGTTCACTTCCCGGACTCCGCCGAGAAGAGACCATCACGGCTACACACGCGGTTGATGCGTTTTAATTCGGATCTGGTGTCAAGTTATCTACAACCGGACATTAACAAATTCCCATCTGCCACATAACCGCGGGCACGGCTCTCGAAAGTTTATACCCTGCAGGGGTGTCCCAACTTAGCCCATGACAAGCTCTCGCGATCAACGAAGGAATAGACCTTCTCCCAGGAAGACCCGATCAGTCTCGGAATCCCGGTTTACAAGACATTTCGACAATGGTAAAACAAGACCAGCAAAGCCGCCCGATGCGCCGACAATCCCGATAGGAGCTGCACATATCTCGTTCTCAGGGCAACACCGGATGAGCACTCCGTACAACTAAAACCAAACCTCAAGTTTCCTTGAGGGGGCGCTGCAAAGGACTCTAGTTCGGACCAACACTTAGACAAGCATTGGCCCGGGGGGGCTATAATAAAGATGACCCTTGGGTTAATTACTCCCAAGGGAAAGGTAGGTGGTGGTGAGGCAAATGGTAAAACCAAGGTTGGGCCTTGCTGGACAAGTTTTATTCAAGGCGAACTGTCAAGGGGGTCCCATAAATCACCCGACCGCGTTAGGAACGCAAAATCCGGGAACATAACACCGGTATGACGGAAACTAGGGCGGCAAGAGTGGAACAAAACACCAGGCATAAGGCCGAGCCTTCCACCCTTTACCAAATATATAGATGCATTAATAATATAAGAGATATTGTGATATCCCAACATAAACCCTGTCCACCATGGAGCAATCTTCAACTTCACCTGCAACTAGCAACGCTATAAGAAGGGCTGAGCAAAGCGGTAACATAGCCAAATAGTGGTTTGCATAGGAAAGGTGTCAAAGGTTAGAGGTTCATGGCAATATGGGATGGCTTGATAAACAGGTAATAGGTAGCGCAGCATAGCGATAGAATGAAGCAACTAGCATAGCAATGATAGTAGTGAGATCCAGGGTAGCGGTCATCTTGCCTGAAATCCCGCAAGGAAGAAGAACGAGTCCATGAAGAAGACGAAGCCACAAAGACGAACCAAGCGTAGACGAACGAATCCTCACGATCGCAACGAAACGGGAACTATCGAGAAGAAGCACACAACATAGTAAACACACCACACATAAACAAGACATGATGCACAACAAGCATGATGCATGACAAAGCTACATGAAGCTACTCATGTCAAGAGATGATGCAAACAAGAACAACACGTCAAGGCAAGTTTAAATGAGGCCGGAAACAACATATAACAATTCTGGTAAGTCCTCAAATGCATATTTCGAAATTGGTCCAGAACTGAATAAACCTTATGTTCAAGTTGTTAAACAGCAAGTTAAGATGCACCAAGATGATCTACACGAAATTCTAGTCAAGTTACATATAAAGTTCATTAGATTCGGAGCTACGGCCTAGAAGATATGAGCAAAACAAGTTAAACATGGCATTGATGCAAAATGCATACAAACATCAAGCAAACACCTCAAAACATGGATACAACATGATAATATGAAGCTACATGCAAAAACAAGCAAGTTTCATATAGAGCACACTCAAAACGGAGCAACGGTGCAACACATACACTCTATACAAGGCATAACAACAATCTATCCATAATAGCAACTAGGCATATTACAAGCATCAAAACAATAAGCTACAGCACCCCAACATAATAACAAAAGGCATGACCATGAAGTACAGGTAAAGCATAACAAAACATGAACACTAAGCTATCTCCAGAAATCACTAGAACATGCTCCAAAACACATGGTAAGATTGCAAATAATAACAGTTTCAGACTTTAGCAGAAATAACATCAGGTTGTAATGTTTAGAGCAAACAAACAACATGTTACAGGAACTTATCATGGCAAACAAAGGCATGGCATGAATCTACTAATTGCATAGATCAAAAGACCCTTACTGACCATGAGCCAAAAGGTCATGGAAAATATGATGGCACCCATGTAAACATGGCAAGTTATATGACAGATTCATACATGGCAGGAACAACAATAAGTAGGCATGTTCGTGAGCTTGAACCACTCACCACAGAGCAATACATGGCATGGAAAGGCAACCAACAGTAAGAAGGCATGTTTGTGAAGTTAATCATGGCAAGAGCAAGGTCATAGGGTGCATGGGACACTAGCAAAACACATGGGAACTAGTGAACTTAATGTTAACAGGCTGACAGCAACATCATTTAGCAAACTTTAGAGCAAGATAACAACATGTTTCAGCAGGCTATAATTGCAACCAAGGGAATGAATGGATATAGCAAGACATGTAGATCAAAACATGTTTATAGAACATCTCCAGATTATGCATAGAATGATTAGTAGAAGCATGTTTACATAACAACAAAATATAACAGAATCTGTCAGGAAAACAGCAATAGCAACTACCCTACTTAACAAGCTCGATTCACTCACCACAAGTCATTGCATGACAAGAAAAGCATAGCATCATCAAGAAGACATGTTTGTGAAACAAACCAAGTCAAGAACAAGTCCATAGCATGCAAGGATCAACTATAGCAAGCTTGGCCATATTGAATAACATGTAAACAATCTGCCAGGAAACATTTTGAAGCAAAAGTAGAGCACTCAAATGACATGCTAGGCTACTCCATAATTGCAACAAATGGCATGAATGGATAGACAACAACCATATGTTCAAAACACCCTTACTGAAATATCTCTAAATATGCATGGAACTCTCTGTAGAATCAAGTTTACATGGCATCAAAATAACAGTAGAACAGGGACGAAAATCAGCAATATCACGAAGCCTAGTTTGCATGCTTGTGCTAGTCACCACATTGATCACCAAAATACATGGCATACGCCCCTGGAAAGATGGCATGGCATAGATCAAAACACATGAAGACATCAACCTCATAGGATGCACACATCAATCATGGCAAAAATGACAAATGAGCAAGTTATAACAGTTTCAGCAGGTTAACATCAACATGCACTCTTCCAACAGCATTTCGGGCATCAAGATGAGCTCAAATGAAAATGATTCAATGGAATGAAATGATGTACTCGTCGAGACGAACAATTTGACATATTATACGCACGAAACGGAGATACGGTGCGATGAACATGGCATGAAAATATGAACAGAGATGAGGACTTGGCGGATTTTTTACCCCGCAAAAACTAGACGAGGAGGTACGGGATGGAGTGGATCGGGACGGATCCGGGGCGTTTGGTTCCCGGGACCCATGGATCTCGTCCACCTCTCCCGGATCTGGCGAAGGCGGAGCTCCGGTGACGGGGCGGCTGCGGCCGAGGGCGACTCCAGGCGGCGTGCCGGCGGGCGCGGCCGCGGGCT
>NC_041391.1:265482364-265550904 GCF_002162155.2 Triticum dicoccoides
GGCGGCGGGCGCAGGCGCGGGGCCGCGGCGCCGGCGGGACGGCGGCGCAGAGCACGGGCGAGGCACGGAGGCGCTCGCACGGCGGCAGCCGGGGCCGGGCCGCGGGGGCCGGCCTCGGGACCGGGCGGGCCGGCGGCGCGGGAGACGGCGGCGCCCACGTGGCGGCTGCCGGTTCGTCTGGGGCGGCGGGCGGACGTGTCCGGCGGCGGGGAGAGGAGTGGGCTAGGGTTATGGGTGAATTGATCCGGAATTTCGGAGGGGGAGGGCATATTTATAGGTAGAGGGAGCTAGGAGAGTCCAAATGAGGTGCGGTTTTCGGCCACGCGATCGTGATCGAACGACCAAGAGCATGGAAGAGACTTAGATGGGTTTTGGGCCACTTTGGAATGGTTGTTGGGCTGCAACAAAAGAGGCCTTTACGGTTACCCGGTTAACCGTTGGAGTATCAAACGACCTCCAAATGGCACGAAACTTGACAGGCGGTCTACCGGTGCTATACCAAGGCCTCTTGGCAAGACTCGGGCCATTCCGAGAAAGTTTAACACCCGCTCACAACAGGAGAGAAGAAGGGGACGCCGGATGACATAGGAGTGCCGGATTGCAAAACGGACAACGAGGAAAATGCTCGGATGCATGAGACGAACATGTATGCAAAATGAGATGCACATGATGACATGATATGAAATGCAGATGATGACATGGCAAAGTGCAACACGCAAGCAAATGACATGGAAACAACGGCGAATAACTGGCGGACACCTGGCGCATCGAATCCGGGGCGTTACAGATAACGAGGAAGAGACCCGGTCGCCGAACAGTAGAGGACAGAATGGCTTCCCCCACAAGTGCGGACGGTAAACATGATATACGCAACCCACATACCCAAGAGGTTGCGGAAGCGTGCACTAAGGGACGTATATGCGATGGAGCCAGTCGCCCCGAAGTTCAATCCATGGTCCTCTTGCCCGATCACTTTCGATCGAATAGACCATCCGACCAGTATCCGCCATGGCGGATTCGCCGCATTGGTTTTAGACCCAATCGTCGATGGATTTCACCTCACGATAGTCCTGATGGACGGCGGGAGTAGCCTGAACCTACTTTATCAGGATACAGTGCGCAAGATGGGCATAGACCCCTCAAGGATTAAACCTACAAAGACGACCTTCAAAGGCGTCATACCAGGTGTTGAGGCCAATTGTACAAGCTCAGTCACACGGGAAGTGGTCTTCGGATCCCCGGATAATTTCCGAAGCGAGGAGTTAATCTTCGACATAGTCCCGTTCCGCAGCGGCTATCACGCTCTGCTCAGACGAACCGCGTTCGCAAAGTTCAACGTGGTGCTGCATTATGCATACCTCAAGCTCAAGATGCCAGGCCCTCGTGGAGTCATCACGGTCAACGGAAATACGAAACGCTCCCTCCGAACGGAGGAACATACAGCGGCTCTCGCGGCAGAAGTACAGAGCAGCCTTCTAAGGCAATTTTTGAGTCCGGCCGTTAAACGACCAGACACGGCCAAACGCGCCCGGAGCAACATCAATCAAGACCACCTGGCATGTTCCGAGCTCGCGTAGCAATGCGGCCCCAACCCCAGCCCTCGCATGATTGCAAGACCAGCTCTCCGTGTACCACATTACGCTTTGGAGATACCATAGGCATAGGGGGAGGGGCACGACCACAACAGACCTAGAGTGCGGCTCGACCACACCAGGGGCTCCCAAGTGTGTCGCTTTATATATATATATATATATATTCCTTATTTTTATACACAGGACTCCATTCATCAGAGGCCCTGTCCGGCGGCGAACCTGCTGAACTCACGATGCAACAGCCAGGGAGGGACAAAGGCTGCGCCGAACACTCAGGTGGTCTCCATTACGAGCATTAAATTTGTTAAAAACACCATTCCGCAGCCCACCCCTGGAGGGGGACATGCTTAATTAGTCCAATCCCTTGCTTACCGCACTATTTGTATCGCTCTGCACTCATAGCAGAATTCCTTGGATAAACAATGCATTACCTTTTGCCTATAATTGCATTACCTTTTTTTACATATATGTTCATTAATGACATCTTGCTCCCGTATATTTTGGTACGGCCGAATACACCAGGGGCTTATGTTCCCCGCATTATGGTGTGATAAGTCCGAACACTTTCACAAGTGCGGCACCCCGAACTTATAGCATTATATGAATCGGCTCCGAATCATGTCTTGGGTCAATAGTTGGGTTTGCCGACTCCCATGTTTTGGTACCTTACGTTCCGTTCTGTCGGCTAAGGTAGCACTGGGAGAACCACTGCGATTGCGCCCCGGTTGAGCTGGGCGAGCGCCTCAGTGGAGAAAGCTAAAACTGACTGTCATGATAAGGCGAGAGACCGGTCGCTGTTCGAGAGGTCTTTTCGAGTCCCTAAAGACTTATGCCGCTTCGAGCGAAGAACCGGATAATGTCCGGCCAAGGCGTGGATAGCGCCCCGAAATCGGTCTTCCGAATACTAGGGGCTTCGCTGAAATTTAAAATTATAGAATTCTATGGCTAAGTGAGAGTGTTCAAGCATTATAAGTCCGGTTGCCTTGGTCGTTGTGTTGAGCGCCTCCCTCGATGGACCCAAAAATGGGAACAAGAGCGCTCAAGTTTATCCCGAACACCCCAGCACTCGTGGCACGGGGGCTGAAGCCGACGACTTGCCATCTCTCAGATTTAATAAACGGCCGCACAGAAGGTAATATTTTAAATCACTAAGCGTTGCTTAGCGCATATGAACAAAGTTTTCAGCGCACAAGATAACACATAGCGAGTTTACTCAATAATTACATCTTTGGGGCACTCATCCGCAATCTTGCGGGCACCCTTCAGGACAGTCTTATAGTACATCTCGGGCGTACGATACTCCTTGCCCGCTGGCGGCGCGTCAGTGATAAGCCTCTCCGCATCCAGCCTGCCCCAATGCACCTTTGCGCGGGCAAGGGCCCGACGAGCACCTTCAATACAGGCGGAGCGCTAGATGACCTCTACCCAGGGGCACGCATCCACCAGCCGCCGCACGAGGCCGAAGTAGCTCCCAGGCATGGCCTCTCCAGGCCACAGCCGGACTATGACGCCCTTCATGGCCTGCTCAGCTACCTTGTGGAGTTCGACCAGCTGCTTCAGCTGGTCGCTAGGGGGCACCGGATGTCCGGACTCAGCGTACTGAGACCAGAAAACCTTTTCCGTTGAGCTCCCCTCCTCGCCACCGTAGAATGCGGCGGCATCCGACACACTGCGAGGCAGATCTACAAACGCCCCTGGAGAGCTCCGAATTCGGGTAAGTAACAGGTAATGTACATTAACATGCTTGCTTTGCATGAAAAATGCCTTACCCGCCGCTATTTTCTTCATCGCCTCAATCTCCTGGAGGGCCTTATGGGCCTCGGCCTTAGCGGCTTTGGCACTTTCAAGAGCCGAGGCAAGCTCAGACTCTCGAGTCTTCGAGTCACCCTCCAAACTCTCATGCTTTTCCATGAGAGCCTAGAGCTCTTGCCGCACCTCCGCCACCCGCGCCCCCTGCTTCTCTCGCTCCGCTCGCTCTGCGGCCGCATTGCGTTCGGCCGCGGACACGGCCTCCTTCAGGGTCGCCACCTCGTTCGTGGCCCCTGCAGTACCCACGTTATCCTTGTTATTTTCATTGCAACCAAAATCCTTTTCTGTAAGGTACAAATTTTAAAGTGGTGTCACTCACCTTCTTTATCCTCGAGCTGCTTCTTGGCAAGGCCGAGCTCTTGCTCGGACCGCTCGAGGTCCTGCTTCAAAGCACCGACCTCCGCAGTCAGTGCGGCAGAGGTCAGCAGCGCAGCCTGCGAACCCATATTGACACAATTTTTAGCACTCCTGCGTATATCTTTTTTAGATCCTCAATCCGGTTTTTCTTTCCGAACACCAAACCGAGCATCAGGGGCTACTGTCTATGCGGTATTACATTACATATTTTTAAACTTCTTACCTCAAAGCATGTTGGAAGGCTACTGCAGGCTTCGGTCAGCCCGCTCTTGGCGAGCTGAACCTTCTGAATCACCGCACTCATGATAATGCAGTGTTCTTCCTCGATGGAAGCGCCTTTGAGCGCCTCCAACAAGTTGTCCGGCGCCTCCGGTTGGACGGAGGCCGCCGGTATCACGGTCTTGCCCTTCTTGCGAAGGGGCCGCCTGCCGGACTCCGGAACCACTGCGGGTTCCGGCGTGGAGTCCGGCGCAAACTCCGGGAGGCTGCCTTGTGGCGCCTCCGGAGCCTCCTCCTGATGGGTCCCTTCCTAGGATCCCACCTTGGCGTCCTTAGCATCGCGAGGGGTGGAGGCAGTCAGGATGGAATCTACATCCGACGGAGCCAACGACCCGCTCGATGAAGCAGGGAGATCATCATCGGCCGGACTGCAGGCAGTGTGCGGCATTAGAAGGACACTATGTGACACAAAAGAGAAATTATAAATCATTAAGGAATCCGGATACTTACGATCTTGCCGGAGGCCTGGCCCTTGAGGGCCACTCTTCGTCGCCAATGTTGGCATTGGCGGAGCTGTCCGGGGGAATAGTCCTTCCCCTCTTGGACCCTTCGGCCTCCCCCGTTGGGGAAGCCTTCCTCTTCCTCTCTCCTTCCTCTGGGAGAGAGTCCTCTTTCTCCTCCTCGTCTTCGGGGGAGGAGTCCGCCTCGGAGCCATCGGACGATGAGTCCGATATCACCTGGCGCCGGGAACTTCTGCGAGCTTCGGGAAGGGGAGCCGGGCAGTCTACCTGTCCGGACGTCCTCTGCCAGTCCTGTCAAAGGCATTGGGAGTTTTAGATCCCATAAAGAGTCAAACTATGAAAGAAAACAACTGTCCCATAGAGGATAACGAAGCTTACCTCACCGGCCGGGCGCTTGGTGCTGAATCCGCGATCTTCAGTCGCGGACGCGGGGGCTTCTCCGCCCTTGAACATCACCCTCCATATGGCTTCATACGTCGTGTCGAAGAGCCCGCTCAGAGTCTGGTGCTATGCCGGATCAAACTCTCACAGGTTGAAGGCCCGTTGTTGGCAGGAGAGAATCCGGCGGATGAGCATGACCTGGATCACATTGACAAGCCTAAGCTTCTTGTTCACCAGGGTCTGGAGACAGGACTGGAGTCCTGTCAGCTCCTCCGAACTGCCCCATAGCAAGCCCTTCTCTTTCCAGGAAGTGAGCTACATCGGGATACCAGATCTAAACTCGGGGGCCGCTGCCCATTTTGGGTCACGCGGCTCGGTGATGTAGAACCACCCCGATTGCCATCCCTTGATGGACTCCATGAAGGCCCCTTCGAGCCAGATGACGTTGGGCATCTTGCCCAACATGGCGCCTCCGCACTCCGCTTGGATGCCCTTCACTACCTTCGGCTTGACGTTGAAGGTCTTAAGCCACAAGCCGAAATGGGGTTGGATGCAGAGGAAGGCCTCGCACACGACGATAAACGCCGAGATGTTGAGGATGAAGTTTGGCGCCAGATCGTGGAAATCCAGGCCGTAATAGTACATGAGCCCCCGGACAAAGGGATGCAATGGGAAGCCCAGTCCGCAGAGGAAGTGGGGAAGGAATACGACCCTCTCATGGGGCCTGGGGGTGGGGATGAGCTGCCCCTTGTCGGGCAGCCGGTGCGCGATGTCGCCGGAAAGGTATCCAGCGCTGCGCAGTTTTGCGATATGCTCCTCCGTCACGGAGGAGGCCAACCATTTGCCTCCCGCTCCGTACATGGTCGGAGAAGGTCGAGACGAGATGCGCGGACTTGGGCGCTGGAGCTCGAGGGTGCGGAAGATGGATAAGCAAAGGAGGAAGAAGGCATAGGTAAGAAGGGGTGGATCCTTATCCCCTTATATATGGGCGGACAGAAACTATGCGTCCCCACCAGCCTGGTAAAACTCACTTATCTCCCAAGCGCCACCATCAATGGCGCGGTTGGGTTACCCACGTCCGTATTGATGAGAATCCCGGAATAAGGGGAACAAGATCTCTGCTTCGACAAGACGTGCCAAGGAAACCACTTCGCTAAACGCGCTGAGGTGGTATAATAAAAAAACGGTTCAAGTAAAGGCTTGGTAGTGGTGTGACGTCATGCTACAAAATACGTTAGCAGATTGAGCTTGTGTACACAATATTCTCTCTATGGTGGAATGTGGAAATTATTTTGCAGAGCCGGACACTTTCCTGGTGTTCATAATCTTCTATGAATTATTCGGAGGAGGAACCCGCCTTGCAATGCCGAACAATATGCACGCCGGACTCATCGTCATTGAAGCCTGGTTCAGGGGCTACTGAGGGAGTCCTGGACTAGGGGGTGTCCGGATAGCCAGACTATCATCGTCGGCTGGACTCCAAGACTATGAAGATACACGATTGAAGACTTCGTCCCGTGTCCGGATGGGACTTTCCTTGGCGTGGAAGGCAAGGTTGGCGATACGGATATGTAGATCTCCTACCATTGTAACCGACTCTGTGTAACCCTAGCCCTCTCCGGTGTCTATATAAACCGGAGGGTTTTAGTCCGTAGGACAACAACCAGTACAACAATCATACCATAGGCTAGCTTCTAGGGTTTAGCCTCCTTGATCTCGTGGTAGATCCACTCTTGTACTACCCATATCATCAATATCAATCAAGCAGTAGTAGGGTTTTACCTCCATCGAGAGGGCCCGAACCTGGGTAAAAACATCGTGTCCCTTGTCTCCTGTTACCATCCGCCTAGACATACAGTTCAGGACCCCCTACCCGAGATCCGCCGGTTTTGACACCGACAAACTACTTTCCAATAAGGGAGCAGGTACAGTTACCTCATCAAGTTCTACTTTCCTCCCACTAACTTCTTTCGAGAGAAATTCCTTCTCTAGAAAGGATCCATTCTTAGCAACAAATGTCTTGCCTTCGGATCTGTGATAGAAGGTGCACCCAACAGTCTCCTCTGGGTATCCTATGAAGATGCATTTCTCCGATTTGGGTTCGAGCTTATCAGGTTGAAGCTTTTTTCACATAAGCATCGCAGCCCCAAACTTTAAGAAACGACAACTTTGGTTTCTTGCCAAACTATAGTTCATAAGGCGTCATCTCAACGGATTTTGATGGTGCCCTATTTAATGTGAATGCAGTTGTCTCTAAAGCATAACCCCAAAACGATAGCGGTAAATCAGTAAGAGACATCATAGATCGCACCATATCTAGTAAAGTACGATTACGACATTCGGACACACCATTACGCTGTGGTGTTCCGGGTGGCATGAGTTGTGAAACTATTCTGCATTGTTTCAAATGTAGACCAAACTCGTAACTCAAATATTCTCCTCACGATCAGATCGTAGAAACTTTATTTTCTTGTTATGATGATTTTCCACTTCACTCTGAAATTCTTTGAACTTTTCAAATGTTTCAGACTTATGTTTCATTAAGTAGATATACCCATATCTGCTCAAATCATCTGTGAAGGTGAGAAAATAACGATACCCGCCGCGAGCCTCAATATTCATTGGACCACATACATCAGTATGTATGATTTCCAATAAATCTGTTGCTCACTCCATTGTTTCGGAGAACGGCGTTTTAGTCATCTTGCCCATAAGGCATGATTCGCAAGTACCAAGTGATTCTAGAAGTCCATCAGTATGGAGTTTCTTCATGCGCTTTACACCAATATGATAAACGGCAGTGCCACAAATAAGTTGCACTATAATTATCAACTCTGCTTCTTTTGGCTTCAACATTATGAATATGTGTATCACTACTATCGAGATTCAAGACAAATAGACCACTCTTTAAGGGTGCATGACCATAAAAGATATTACCCATATAAATAGAACAATCATTATTCTCAGATTTAAATGAATAACCGTCTCGCATCAAATAAGATCCAGATATAATGTTCATGCTTAACGCTGGCACCAAATAACAATTATTCAGGTCTAAAACTAATCCTGAAGGTAGATGTAGAGGTAGCGTGCCGACGGCGATCACATCGACTTTGGAACCATTTCCCATGTGCATCGTCACCTTGTCCTTAGCCAATCTTCGCTCAATCTATAGTCCCTGTTTCGAGTTGCAAATATTAGCAGCAGAACAAGTATCAAATACCCGGGTGCTACTGCGAGCTCTAGTAAGGTACACATCAATAACATGTATATCACATATACCTTTGTTCACCTTGCCATCCTTCTTGTTCGCCAAATACTTGGGGCAGTTCCGCTTCCAGTGACCAGTCCCTTTGCAGTAGAAGTACTCAGTCTCAGGCTTTGGTCCAGACTTGGGCTTCTTCTCCTGAGCGGCAACTTGTTTGCCGTTCTTCTTGAAGTTCCCCTTCTTCTTCCCTTTACCCTTGTTCTTGAAACTGGTGGTCTTGTTGACTGAGGGAGTCCTGGACTAGGGGGTGTCCGGATAGCCGGACTATCATCGTCGGCCGGACTCCAAGACTATGAAGATACAAGATTGAAGACTTCGTCCCGTGTCCGGACGGGACTTTCCTTGGCGTGGAAGGCAAGCTTGGCGATACGGATATGTAGATCTCCTACCATTGTAACCGACTCTGTGTAACCCTAGCCCTCTCCGGTGTCTATATAAACCAGAGGGTTTTAGTCCATAGGACAACAATCATTAAAACAATCATACCATAGGCTAGCTTCTAGGGTTTTAGCCTCCTTGATCTCGTGGTAGATCCACTCTTGTACTACCCATAGCATCAATATCAATCAAGCAGGAGTAGGGTTTTACCTCCATCGAGAGGGCCCGGACCTGGGTAAAAACATCGTGTCCCTTGTCTCCTGTTACCATCCGCCTAGACGCATAGTTCGGGACCCCCTACCCGAGATCCGCCGGTTTTGACACCGACATTGGTGCTTTCATTGAGAGTTCCTCTGTGTCGTCACCGATAGGTTTGATGGCTTCTTCAATCAACAACAACGCAGTCCTGGGTGAGACTTTTCTCCCCGGACAGATCTTCGTATTCGGCGGCTTCGCACTGCGGGCTAATTCACTTGGCCATCTGGAGCAGATCGAAAGCTATGCCCCTGGCCATCAGGTCAGATTTGGAATCCTAAACTTCACGGTAGATATCCGCGGGGACTTGATCTTCGATGGATCTGAGCCGCAGCCGAGCATGCCGCACTGTCACGATGGGCATGATCTAACTCTGCCGCCGGACAGTACCTTGGAAGCCGCACACAAATCCGCTCCGACCCATAGTTCAGAGCCGATCGCACAGATCGAGGACGGGTGGCTGGACACCGCCTCAGGAGCTGCAACTTCCATGGCGATGGAGCCGAACACTCACCTCGTCCCTTAAAAAGCACATGACTCCGAGGTGCCGGACTCCCTACCGGACTCCGAACCTCCTGCGCCCCCGCCAATCGAATCTGATTGGGCGCCGGTCATGGAGTTCACCGCTGCGGACATCTTTCAGCACTCACCCTTTGGCGACATCCTAAATTCACTAAAGCATCTCTCGCTATCCGGAGAGCCCTGGCCGGACTACGACCAGGATGGTTGGGACGCGGACGACGAAGAAATTCAAAGCCCACCCACCACCCACTTTGTAGCAACTGTCGACGATCTAACAGACATGCTAGACTACGACTCCGAAGACATCGACGGTATGGACGACGATGCCGGAGATAATCAAGAACGAGCACCTACAGGGCACTGGAAGACCACCTCGTCATACGTCATATACATGCTGGACACCCCAAAAGATGGGGACGGCGAAGAAGCGGCGGAGGCAGATTCCTTAAAGAAGCAGCCCAAGCGCCAACGTCAGTGGCGCCGCTCTAAATCCCGCCACAGTAAGAATGGAGATTCCGGCACAGGAGATAATAACACCCCAGAAAGTGCCGAAGACAACCCCCTCTAGCAAGATTCAGCGCAGGAGGATGCAGAAGCAAGCCCTCACGAGAGAGCAGCAGACGAAGAGGTTGAGGATGATAATTACGTTCCTCCCTTCAGAGACGAGGCAAGCCTCGACGACGACGAATTCGTCGTGCCTGAGGATCCCGTCGAACAAGAGCGTTTCAAACGCAGGCTAATGGCCATAGCAAATAGCCTAAAGAAAAAGCAGCAGCAGCTTCAAGCTGATCAAGACCTGCTGGCCGACAGATGGACCGAAGTCCTCGCGGCCGAAGAGTATGAACTCGAACGCCCCTCCAAGAGCTACCCAAAACGCAAGTTTCTCCCCCGATTAGAGGAGGAAGCATACATACCTTCATCACCAGCGCACAATACGGCCGATCAACCACCCCGTGGTCGCGACAGAGAGGAATCCAGGCCCTCCATCAAGACCGTACACCGGCATCACTCGAAAAGTACGAAGCCACAGGGGAACGCGCCGGACTTGCGGGATATATTGGTGGACAAGGCAAGACAATCCAGATCTATCTATGGATCACGTGGGCGCCCCACGACCCACGACGAATATCGTCGCGCCGGATACAACAACTCCGGCCGGGCCGACCACAGCAGACAACGCTCCCTTGAGCTACGTCGTGATATTGCTCAATACAGAGGCGCCGCACACCCGCTATGCTTCACTGACGAAGTAATGGATCATCAAATCCCTGAAGGGTTTAAACCCGTAAACATTGAATCCTACGATGGCACAACAGACCCCGCGGTTTGGATCGAAGATTATCTCCTTCATATCCATATGGCCCGCGACGACGATCTCCACGCCATCAAATATCTCCCGCTCAAGCTTAAAGGACCAGCTTGGCATTGGCTTAACAGCCTGCCCGCAGAGTCAATTGGATGTTGGGAGGACCTGGAAGCCGCATTCCTCGACAACTTCCAGGGCACATATGTGCGACCACCAGACGCCGATGACCTAAGCCACATAATTCAGCAACCAGACGAATCGGCCAGACAATTCTGGACATGGTTCTTAACAAAGAAAAATCAAATCATCGACTGTCCGGATGCAGAGGCCCTCGCAGCCTTCAAACATAACATCTGCGACGAATGGCTGGCCCGACACCTAGGACAGGAAAAGCCGAAATCCATGGCAGCCTCACATCATTAATGACCTGCTTCTGTGCGGGAGAGGATAGCTGGCTAGCTCGCAACAACAACCTCAGTAAAAATGCTGGCAGTCCGGATACTAAGGACCACAATGGCAGGTCACGTCAAAGCAAAAACAAACACCGCATTAACGGCGACAACAATGAGGATACGGCAGTCAACGCCGGATTCCGAGGCTCTAAACCCGGTCAGCGGAAGAAGCCATTCAAAATAACTACTCCGGGTCCGTCCAAATTGGACCGAATACTCGACCGCTCTTGCCAGATACATGGCACCCCCGAAAAACCAGCTAACCACACCAACAAAGATTGTTGGGTATTCAAGCAGGCAGGCAAGTTAATTGCCGAAAACAATGACAAGGGGCTGCACAGCGATGACGAGGAAGAGACCCGGTCGCCGAACAGTAGAGGACAGAAGGGCTTCCCCCCACAAGTGTGGACGGTAAACATGATATACGCAACCCACATACCCAAGAGGGAGCGGAAGCGTGCACTGAGGGACGTATATGCGATGGAGCCAGTCGCCCCGAAGTTCAATCCATGGTCCTCTTGCCCGATCACTTTCGATCGAAGAGACCATCCGACCAGTATCTGCCATGGTGGATTCGCCGCATTGGTTTTAGACCCAATCGTTGATGGATTTCACCTCACAAGAGTCCTGATGGACGGCGGTAGTAGCCTGAACCTGCTTTATCAGGATACAGTGCGCAAGATGGGCATAGACCCCTCAAGGATTAAACCTACAAAGACGACCTTCAAAGGCGTCATACCAGGTGTTGAGGCCAATTGTACAGGCTCAGTCACACTGGAAGTGGTCTTCGGATCCCCGGATAATTTCCGAAGCGAGGAGTTAATCTTCGACATAGTCCCGTTCCGCAGCGGCTATCACGCTCTGCTCGGACGAACCGCGTTCGCAAAGTTCAACGCGGTGCCGCATTATGCATACCTCAAGCTCAAGATGCCAGGCCCTCGTGGAGTCATCACGGTCAACGGAAATACGGAACGCTCCCTCCGAACGGAGGAACATACAGCGGCTCTCGCGGCAGAAGTACAAAGCATCCTTCTAAGGCAATTTTCGAGTCCGGCCGTTAAATGACCGGACACGGCCAAACACGCCCAGAGCAACATCAACTAAGACCACCTGGCACGTTCTGAGCTCGCGTAGCAATGCGGCCCCAACCCCAGCCCTCGCATGATTGCAAGACCAGCTCTCCGCGTACCTCATTACGCTCTGGAGATACCATAGGCATAGGGGGAGGGGCACGACCACAACAGACCTAGAGTGCGGCTCGACCACACCAGGGGCTCCCAAGTGTGTCGCTTTATATATATATATATACATATATATATTCCTTCTTTTTATACACAGGACTCCGTTCATCAGAGACCCTGTCCGGCGGCGAACCTGCCGAACTCACGATGCAACAGCCAGGGAGGGACAAAGGCTGCGCCGAACACTCAGGTGGTCTCTATTACGAGCATTAAATTTGTTAAAAACACCATTCCGCAGCCCACCCCTGGAGGGGGACATGCTTAATTAGTCCAATCCCTTGCTTACCGCACTATTTGTATCGCTCTGCACTCATAGCAGAATTCCTTGGATAAACAATGCATTACCTTTTGCCTATAATTGCATTACCTTTTTTTACATATATGTTCATTAATGACATCTTGCTCCCGTATATTTTGGTACGGCCGAATACACCAGGGGCTTATGTTCCCCGCATTATGCTGTGATAAGTCCGAACACTTTCACAAGTGCGGCACCCCGAACTTATAGCATTATATGAATCGGCTCCGAATCATGTCTTGGGTCAATAGTTGGGTTTGCCCGGCTCCCATGTTTTGGTACCTTACGTTCCGTTCTGTCGGCTAAGGTAGCACTGGGAGAACCACTGCGATTGCGCCCCGGTTGAGCTGGGCGAGCGCCTCAGTGGAGAAAGCTAAAACTGACTGTCATGATAAGGCGAGAGACTAGTCGCTGTTCGAGAGATCTTTTCGAGTCCCTAAAGACTTATGCCGCTTCGAGCGAAGAACCGGATAATGTCCGGCCAAGGCGTGGATAGCGCCCCGAAATCGGTCTTCCGAATACTAGGGGCTTCGCCGAAATTTAAAATTATAGAATTCTATGGCTAAGTGAGAGTGTTCAAGCATTATAAGTCTGGTTGCCTTGTTCGTTGTGTTGAGCGCCTCCCTCGATGGACCCAAAAATGGGAACAAGAGCGCTCAAGTTTATCCCGAACACCCCAGCACTCGTGGCACGGGGGCTGAAGCCGACGACTTGCCATCTCTCAGATTTAATAAACGACCGCACAGAAGGTAATATTTTAAATCAATAAGCGTTGCTTAGCGCATATGAACAAAGTTTTCAGCGCACAAGATAACACATAGCGAGTTTACTCAATATTTACATCTTTGGGGCACTCATCCGCAATCTTGCGGGCACCCTTCAGGACAGTCTTATAGTACATCTCGGGCGTACGATACTCCTTGCCCGCTGGCGGCGCGTCAGTGATAAGCCTCTCTGCATCCAGCCTGCCCCAATGCACCTTTGCGCGGGCAAGGGCCCGACGAGCACCTTCAATACAGGCGGAGCGCTTGATGACCTCCACCCAGGGGCACGCATCCACCAGCCGCCGCACGAGGCCGAAGTAGCTCCCGGGCATGGCCTCTCCAGGCCACAGCCGGACTATGAGGCCCTTCATGCCCTGCTCAGCTACCTTGTGGAGTTCGACCAGCTGCTTCAGCTGGTCGCTAGGGGGCACCGGATGTCCGGACTCAGCGTACTGAGACCAAAAAACCTTTTCCGTTGAGCTCCCCTCCTCGCCACCGTAGAATGCAGCGGCATCCGACACACTGCGAGGCAGATCTGCAAACGCCCCTGGAGAGCTCCAAATTCGGGTAAGTAACAGGTAATGTACATTAACATGCTTGCTTTGCATGAAAAATGCCTTACCCGCCGCTATTTTCTTCACCGCCTCAATCTCCTGGAGGGCCTTATGGGCCTCGGCCTTTGCGGCTTTGGCACTTTCAAGAGCCGAGGCAAGCTCGGACTCTCGAGTCTTCGAGTCACGCTCCAAACTTTCATGCTTTTCCATGAGAGCCTGGAGCTCTTGCCGCACCTCCGCCACCCGCGCCCCCTGCTTCTCTCGCTCCGCTCGCTCCCCGGCCGCATTACGTTCGGCCGCGGACACGACCTCCTTCAGGGTCGCCACCTCATTCGTGGCCCCTGCAGTACCCACGTTATCCTTGTTCTTTTCATTGCAACCAAAATCCTTTTGTGTAAGGTACAAATTTTAAAGTGGTGTCACTCACCTTCTTTATCCTCGAGCTGCTTCTTGGCAAGGCCGAGCTCTTGCTCGGACTGCTCGAGGTCCTGCTTCAAAGCACCGACCTCCGCAGTCAGTGCGGCAGAGGTCAGCAGCGCAGCCTGCAAACCCATATTGACACAATTTTTAGCACTCCTGCGTATATCTTTTTTAGATCATCAATCCGGTTTTTCTTTCCGAACACCGAACCGAGCATCAGGGGCTACTGTCTATGCGGTATTTACATTACATATTTTTAAACTTCTTACCTCAAAGCCTGTTAGAAGGCTACTGCAGGCTTCGGTCAGCCCGCTCTTGGCGAGCTGAACCTTTTGAATCACCGCACTCATGATAGTGCGGTGTTCTTCCTTGATGGAAGCGCCTTTGAGCGCCTCCAACAAGTTGTCCGGCGCCTCCGGTTGGACGGAGGCCACCGGTGTCACGGTCTTCCCCTTCTTGCGAAGGGGCCGCCTGCCGGACTCCGGAACCACTGCGGGTTCCGGCGCGGTGTCCGGCGCAAAGTCCGGAAGGCTGCCTTGTGGTGCCTCCGGAGCCTCCTCCTGATGGGTACCTTCCTGGGATCCCACCTTGGCGTCCTCAGCGTCGCGAGGGGTGGAGGCAGTCGGGATGGAATCTACATCCGACGGGGCCAACGACCCGCTCAATGAAGCGGGGAGATCATCATCGGCCGGACTGCAGGTAGTGTGCGGGATTAGAAGGACACTATGTGACACAAAAGAGAAATTATAAATCATTCGGGAATCTGGATACTTATGATCTTGCCGGAGGCCTGGCCCTTGAGGGCCACTCTTCGTCGCCAACGGTTGCGTTGGCGGAGCTGTCCGGGGGAATATTCCTTCCCCTCTTGGACCCTTCGGCCTCCCCTGTTGGGGAAGCCTTCGTCTTCCTCTCTCCCTCCTCTGGGAGAGAGTCCTCTTTCTCCTCCTCGTCTTCGGGGGAGGAGTCCGCCTCGGAGCCATCGGACGATGAGTCCGATATCACCTGGCGCCGGGAACTTCTGCGAGTTCCCGTGGCCTTATTCTTGGCCTTCTTCTCCTGCACCACATAAAGTGCCGGGACCAGCAGCCCCGTTAAGCGGGCGTCTGCTGGGTCGTCGGGAAGAGGAGCCGGGCAGTCTACCTGTCCGGACGTCCTCTGCCAGTCCTGTCAAAGGCATTGGGAGTTTTAGATCCCACATAGAGTCAAACTATGAAAGAAAACAACTGTCCCATAGAGGATAACGAAGCTTACCTCACCGGCCGGGCGCTTGGTGCTGAATCCGCGATCTTCAGTCGCGGACGCGGGGGCTTCTCCGCCCTTGAACAACACCCTCCAGACGGGTTCACACGTCGTGTCGAAGAGCCCGCTCAGAGTCTGGTGCTGTGCCGGATCAAACTCCCACAGATTGAAGGCCCGTTGTTGGCAGGGGAGAATCCGGCGAATGAGCATGACCTGGATCACATTGACAAGCCTAAGCTTCTTGTTCACCAGGGTCTGGAGACAGGATTGGAGTCCTGTCAGCTCCTCCGAACTGCCCCATAGCAAGCCCTTCTCTTTCCAGGAAGTGAGCTGCATCGGGATACCAGATCTAAACTCGGGGGCCGCTGCCCATTTTGGGTCACGCGGCTTGGTGATGTAGAACCACCCCGATTGCCATCCCTTGATGGACTCCACGAAGGCCCCTTCGAGCCAGCTAACGTTGGGCATCTTGCCCAACATGGCGCCTCCGCACTCCGCTTGGATGACCTTCACTACCTTCGGCTTGACGTTGAAGGTCTTGAGCCACAAGCCGAAGTGGGGCTGGATGCAGAGGAAGGCCTCGCACACGACGATAAACGCTGAGATGTTGAGGATGAAGTTTGGCGCCAGATCGTGGAAATCCAGGCCGTAATAGTACATGAGCCCCCGGACAAAGGGATGCAACGGGAAGCCCAGTCCACGGAGGAAGTGGGGAAGGAATACGACCCTCTCATGGGGCCTGGGGGTGGGGATGAGCTGCCCCTTGTCGGGCAGCCGGTGCGCGATGTCGCCGGAAAGGTATCCGGTGCTGCGCAGTTTTGCGATATGCTCCTCCGTCATGGAGGAGGCCAACCGTTTGCCTCTCGCTCCGGACATGGTCGGAGAAGGTCGAGACGAGATGCGCGGACTTGGGCGCTGGAGCTCGAGGGTGCGGAAGATGTATAAGCAAAGGAGGAAGAAGCCGTAGGTAAGAAGGGGTGGATCATTATCCCCTTATATATGGGCGGACGGAAACTATGCGTCCCCACCAGCCTGGTAAAACTCGCTTATCTCCCAAGCGCCACCATCAATGGCGCGGTTGGGTTACCCACGTCTGTATTGATGAGAATCCCGGAATAAGGGAAACACGATCTCTACTTCGACGAGACGTGCCAAGGAAACCACTTCGCTAAACGCGCTGAGGTGGTATAATCAAAAAAAGGTTCAAGTAAAGGCCTGGTAGTGGCGTGAAGTCATGCTACAAAATACGTCAGCAGATTGAGCTTGTGTACACAATATTCTCTCTACGGTGGAATGTGGAAATTATTTTGCAGAGCCGGACACTATCCTGGTGTTCATAATCTTCTATGAATTATTCGGAGGAGGAACCCGCCTTGCAATGCCGAACAATATGCACGCCGGACTCGTCGTCATTTAAGCCTGGTTCAGGGGCTACTGAGGGAGTCCTGGACTAGGGGGTGTCCGGATAGCCGGACTATCATCGTCGGCCGGACTCCAAGACTATGAAGATACAAGATTGAAGACTTCGTCCCGTGTCCGGATGGGACTTTCCTTGGCGTGGAAGGCAAGCTTGGCGATACGGATATGTAGATCTCCTACCATTGTAACCGACTCTGTGTAACCCTAGCCCTCTACGGTGTCTATATAAACCGGAGGGTTTTAGTCCGTAGGACAACAATCATTACAACAATCATACCATAGGCTAGCTTCTAGGGTTTTAGCTTCCTTGATCTCGTGGTAGATCCACTCTTGTACTACCCATATCATCAATATCAATCAAGCGGGAGTAGGGTTTTACCTCCATCGAGAGGGCCCGAACCTGGGTAAAAACATCGTGTCCCTTGTCTCCTGTTACCATCCGCCTAGACGCACAGTTCGGGACCCCCTACCCGAGATCCGCCGGTTTTGACACCGACATTGACCATCAACACTTGATGCTCCTTCTTGATTTCTACCTCCGCAGCCTTTAGCATCGCGAAGAGCTCAAGAATTGTCTTGTTCATCCCTTGCATATTATAGTTCATCACAAAGCTCTTGTAGCTTGGTGGTAGTGATTGAAGAATTCTATCAATAACACTATCATCAGGAAGATTAACTCCCAGTTGAATCAAGTGATTATTATACCCAGACATTTTTAGTATATGTTCACTGACAGAACTATTCTCTTCCATCTTGCAGCTATAGAACTTATTGGAGACTTCATATCTCTCAATCCGGGCATTTGCTTGAAATATTAACTTCAACTCCTGGAACATCTCATATGCTCCATGACGTTCGAAACGTCATTGAAGTCCCGGTTCCAAGCCGTAAAGCATGGCACACTGAACTATCGAGTAGTCATCAGCTTTGCTTTGCTAGACATTCTTAACGTCATCAGTTGCATCTGCAGCAGGCCTGGCACCCAGCAGTGCTTCCAGGACGTAATTCTTCTGTGTAGCAATGAGGATAATCCTCAAGTTACGGACCTAGTCCGTGTAATTGCTACCATCATCTTTCAACTTAGCTTTCTCAAGGAACGCATTAAAATTCAACGGAACAACAACACGGGCCATCTATCTACAACAACATAGACAAGAAAAATACTATCAGGTACTAAGTTCATGATAAGTTTAAGTTCAATTAATCATATTACTTAAGAACTCCCACTTAGATAGACATCCCTCTAATCATCTAAGTGATCACGTGATCCAAATCAACTAAACCAAAACTGATCATCATGTGAGATGGAGTAGTTTTCAATGGTGAACATCACTATGTTGATCATATCTACCATATGATTCACGTTCGACCTTTCGGTCTCAGTGTTCCGAGGCCATATCTGCATATGCCAGGCTCATCAAGTTTAACCTGAGTATTTCTGTGTGTGCAAAACTATCTTGCACTCGTTGTAGGTGAACGTTGAGATTATCACACCCGATTATCACATGGTTGTCGGATCATAACACATAATAGGTGACTATAGACTTGCAAGATAGGATCAAGAACTCACATATATTAATGAAAACATAATAGGTTCAGATCTGAAATCATGGCACTCGGGCCCTAGTGACAAGCATTAAGCATAGCAAAGTCATAGCAACATCAATCTCGGAACATAGTGGATACTAGGGATCAAACCCTAACAAAATAACTTGATTACATGGTAATATCATCCAAACCATCACCGTCCAGCAAGCCTACGATGGAATTACTCACGCATGGCGATGAGCATCATGAAATTGGTGATGGAGGATGGTTGATGATGACAACAACGACGAATCCCCCTTTCCGGAGCCTCGAATGGACTCCAGATCAGCCCTCCTGAGAGAGATTAGGGCTTGGCGGTGGCTCCGTATCGTAAAATGCGATGAATCTTTCTCTCTGATTTTTTTCTCCGCGAAAGCAAATATATGGAGTTGGAGTTGAGGTCGGTGGACGTCCAAGGGGCCCACGAGGCAGGGGGCGCCCTAGGGGAGGGGGCGCGCCCCGCACCCTCGTGGACAGGGTGTGGGCCCCCGGATGCTAATTCTTTCGCCAGTATTTTTTATTAATTCTGAAAAGTTGTTCTGTGGATTTTCAGGTCATTCCGAGAACTTTTATTTCTGCACAAAAATAACACCATGACAGTTCTACTGAAAACAGCGTTAGTCTGGGTTAGTTCCATTCAAATCATGCAAGTTAGAGTCCAAAACAAGGGCAAAAGTGTTTGGAAAAGTAGATATGACAGAGACATATCAACTCCCCCAAGCTTAAACCTTTGCTTGTCCTCAAGCAATTCAGTTGACAAACTGAAAGTGATAAAGAAAAACTTTTACAAACTCTATTTGCTCTTGTTGTTGTAAATATGTAAAGCCAGCATTCAAGTTTTCAGATAAGATTATGAACTAACCATATTCACAATAACACTTAGGTCTCATGTTTACTCATATAAATGGCATAATCAACTAGCGAGCAATAATAATAAATCTCGGATGACTACACTTTCTCAAAACAATCATAATATGATATAACAAGATGGTATCTCGCTAGCCCTTTCTGAGACCACAAAACATAAATGCAGAGCACCTTTAAAGATCAAGGACTGACTAAACATTGTAATTCATGGTAAAAGAGATCCAGTCATAGTCATACCCAATATAAACTAATAGTAATGCATGCAAATGACAGTGGTGCTCTCCAGCGGGTGCTTTTTAATAAGAGTGTGATGACTCAACATAAAATAAAATAGATAGGCCCTTCCCAGAGGGAAGCAGGGATTTGTAGAGGTGCCAGAGCTCGATTTTGAAATAGAGATGAATAACATTTTGAGCGGTATACTTTCACTGTCAACATAACAACTAAGAGATCTTGATATCTTCCATGCTACACACATTATAGGCGGTTCCCAAACAGATTGGTAAAGTGTATACTCCCCCACCACCAACAAGCATCAATCCATGGCTTGCCCGAAACAACGGGTGCCTCCAACTAGCAACAATCCTGGGGGAGTTTTGTTTAATTATTTTGATTTGATTTGAGCATGGGACTGGGCATCCCGGTGACCAGCCATTTTCTCGTGAATGAGGAGCGGAGTCCACTCATCTTGATAATAACCCACCTAACATGGAAGATACAGACAGCCCTAGTTGATACATGAGCTGCTCGAGCATACAAAACAGAATTTCATTTGAAGGTTTGGAGTTTGGTACATACAAATTTACTTGGAACGGCAGGTAGATACCGCATATAGGAAGGTATGATGGACTCATATGAACTTTGGGGTTTATGGAGTTTGGATGCACAAGCAGTATTCCTGCTTAGTACAGGTGAAGGCTAGAAAGAGACTGTGAAGCGACCAACTGAGAGAGTGATAACTCGCAAGTGTAGGGGATCGCAACAGCTTTCGAGGGTAAAGTATTCAACCCAAATTTATTGATTCGACACAAGGGGAGCCAAAGAATATTCTTGAGTATTAGCAGTTGAGTTGTCAATTCAAACACACCTGGATAACTTAGTATCTGTAGCAAAGTATTTAGTAGCAAAAGTGGTATGATAATAAAGGCAACGGTAGCAAAAGTAAAGATAAATGTTTTTGGGTTTTTGTAGTAGTTATAACAGTAGCAACGGAAAAGTAAATAAGCGAAGAACAATATATGAAAAGCTCGTAGGCAATGGATCAGTGATGGATAATTATGCCGGATGCGATTCCTCATGTAATAGCTATAACATAGGGTGACATAGAACTAGCTCCAATTCATCAATGTAATGTAGGCATGTATTCCGTAAATAGTCATACGTGCTTATGGAAAAAAGAACTTGCATGACATCTTTTGTCCTACCCTCCTGTGGAAGCGGGGTCCTAGTGGAAACTAAGGGATATTAAGGCCTCCTTTTAATAGAGAACCGGAACAAAGCATTAGCACATAGTGAATACATGAACTCCTCAAACTACGGCCATCACCGAGAAGTATCCCGATTATTGTCACTTCGGGGTTGTCGGATCATAACACATAATAGGTGACTATAGACTTGCAAGATAGGATCAAGAACACACATATATTCAAGAAAACATAATAGGTTTAGATCTGAAATCATGGCACTCGGGCCCTAGTGACAAGCATTAAGCATAACAAAGTCATAGCAGCATCAATCTCAGAACATAGTGGATACTAGGGATCAAACCCTAACAAAAGTAACTTGATTACATGGTAAATCTCATCCAACCCATCACCGTCCAGCAAGCCTACGATGGAATTACTCACGCACGGTGGTGAGCATCATGAAATTGGCGACGGAGGATGGTTGATGATGACGACGGCGACGAATCCCCCTCTCCGGAGCCCCGAACGGACTCCAGATCAGCCCTCCCGAGAGAGATTAGGGCTTGGCGCCGGCTCCGTGTTGTAAAACGTGATGAAACTTTCTCTCTGATTTTTTCTCCCCGAACATGAATATATGGAGTTTGAGTTAAGGTCGGTGGAGGTCCAGGGGGCCCACGAGATAGGGGGCGCGCCCTACAAGGGGGGCGCCCCCTGTCTCGTGGACAGGCCCTGGGCCCCCTGGTCTTGATTCCTTCACCAAAAATTCTTATTAATTCCAAAGAGTGCCTCCAAGGATTTTCAGGACATTCCGAGAACTTTTCTTTTCTACACATAAAACAACATCATGGCAGTTCTGCTGAAAACAGCGTCAGTCCGGGTTAGTTTCATTCAAATCATGCAAGTTAGAGTCCAAAACAAGGGCAAAAGTGTTTGGAAAGGTAGATACGTTGGAGACGTATCAACTCCCCCAAGCTTAAACCTTTGCTTGTACTCAAGCAATTCAGTTGATAAACTGAAAGTGATAAAGAAAAACTTTTACAAACTCTGTTTGCTCTTGTTATTGTAACATGAAAAGCCAGCATTCAAGTTTCAGCAGATATTATGAACTAACCATACTCACAATAACACATAGGTCTCACAATTAATCATATCAATAGCATAATCAGCTAGCGAGCCATAATAATAAAACTCGGATGACAACACTTTCTCAAAATAATCATAACATGATATAACAAAATGGTATCTCGCTAGCCCTTTCTGAGACCGCAAAACATAAATGCAGAGCACCTTTAAAGATCAAGGACTGACTAAACATTGTAATTCATGGTAAAAGAGATCCAGTCAAGTCATACCCAATATAAACCAATAGTAATGAATGCAAATGACAGTGTGCTCTTCAGCGGGTGCTTTTAATAAGAAGGGTGATGACTCAACATAAAAGTAAATAGATAGGCCCTTCGCAGAGGGAAGCAGGGATTTGTAGAGGTGCCAGAGCTCGATTTTAAAATAGAGATTGAATAACATTTTGAGCGGCATACTTTTGCTGTCAACGCCACAACTATGAGATGGTTGTATCTTCCATACTACATGCATTATAGGCAGTTCGCAAACAGAATGGTAAAGGTTTATACTCCCCCAACCACCAACAAGCATCAATCCATGGCTTGCTCGAAACAACGAGTGCCTCCAACATACAACAGCCCTGGGGGAGTTTTGTTTAATTATTTTGATTTGCTTTGATCTTTTTGGATCATGGGACTAGGCATCCCGGTTACCGGCCCCTTCTCGTGAATGAGGAAGGGAGTCCACAACTCTTGAGAATAACCCACCTAGCATGGAAGATATAGGCAGCCCTAGTTGTAACATGAGCTACTCGAGCATACAAAACAGAATTTCATTTGAAGGTTTGGAGTTTGGCACATACAAATTTACTTGGAACGGCAGGTAAATACCGCATATAGGAAGGTATAGTGGACTTATATGGAACAACTTTGGGGTTTAAGGAGTTTGGATGCACAAGCAGTATTCCCGCTTAGTACAGGTGAAGGCTAGCAAAAGACTGGGAAGCGACCAACTGAGAGAGCGACAATAGTTGTAAACATGCATTAAAATTAATTCACACCGAGTACAAGCATGAGTAGGATATAATCCACCATGAACATAAATATCATGAAGGCTATTGTTGATTTGATTCAACTACATGCGTAAACATGTGCCAAGTCGAGTCACTCAATTCATTCAAAGGAGGATACCATCCCATCATACCACATCATAATCATTCTAATAGCATGTTGGCACACAAGGTAAACCATTATAACTCATAGTTAATTAAGCATGGCACAAGCAACTATAATCTCTAAATGTCATTGCAAATATGTTTACTTCATAATAGCTGACTCAGGAACGATGAACTCATCATATTTACAAAAACAAGAGAGGTCAAGTTCATACCAGCTTTTCTCATCCCAATAAGTCCATCATATATCGTCATTATTGCCTTTCACTTGCACGACCGAACGATGTGTATAATAATAAGAGTGCACGTGCATTGGACTAAGCTGGAATCTGCAAGCATTAAACTCAAGAGAGAAGACAAGTAATATGGGCTCTAAGTTAAATAAACAATCATGTATATAAGAGCCACTAAGCATTTTCAATATGGTCTTCTCGACCCCCAAAGGAAAGAAAATAAAAGAAAACTATTTACACGGGAAAGCTCCCAACAAGTAAGAAGAAGAACTAGAAACCTTTTTGGGTTTTCATTTTAATTCTACTACAAGCAAGGAAATTAAACTAACTATTTTTTTTGGTTTTTTCTTAAGGTTTATCAAACACACAAGAAGAAAACTAGAAAAATAAATTTAAACTAGCATGGATAATACAATGAAAGAGTATGAGCACCGACGACTAGTGTGTGAACATGAATGTAAAGTCGGTGAGAAATACGTACTCCCCCAAGCTTAGGCTTTTGGCCTAAGTTGGTCTAATACCAATGACTGCCTGGCTAATATCCATAAGTGAAACTGGGGTTGTACTGAGATGCAGAGGCGACCGCCTCCTGAGCAGCAGCGTGTTGGCGAGCTGCCTCTATTCCCCTCTCATATTCAGTTGTTTCTTCCCTGGTGACAACATATCTTCCTTTTGCCTGATAATCAAAAAGGTAGGGAGCAGGAAGAGTAACAGGGACGATGTTGCGTCTGTCATAGATTAGTCGATAATGGAGGAATTGTTCATTCCTCTCAAGAAAATGATGATCGAACATAGCTTCTTTATCTAAATAAATAGGAGGTAAAATCACATCCCCCTCTCGTGGGGCTATATTAAGAAAATTAGCCACACGGGTTGCATAAATTCCTCCAAATAAATCCCCCCTTCTACTATTATTCTGCAACCTATGTGCAACTATTGCCCCCAAGTTATAACCTTTATAACCTGACACAGCACTCTTGAGGACACAAAGATCAGGGACACACATGTGACATGTTTCGTCCTTACCGTTAATGCATCTACCAATAAAGAGAGCAAAATAATGTATAGCAGGAAAACGAATGCTCCCTATGGTAGCTTGTGCTATGTCCCTAGATTCTCCCACAGTAATACTAGCAAGAAAATCTCTAAATTCAAATTTGTGAGGATCATTAATATTACCCCACTGCGGGAGTTTGCAAGCAGTTGTGAAATCCTCTAAATCCATGGTATAATATGTATCATAAATATCAAACATGACACTAGGAGAATTACGCGCACAAATATATTGGAACCTCCGCACAAAGGAATCAGTCAATTGATAGTATTGAAGACACTTATCTTGTAAGAAGTCCTCCAGCTCGGCATTACGCACATACGCGTCAAATTCCTCCTTGAAGCCTGCTTCGACCATAAAATCATCGGATGGCCACTCACAAGCCCGTACATTTGCGTCCCTCGGCAATTCAACATCTTGCTCACGTATAGCAATCCTTGGCCCTTTCTTTGCCGAGGAACCACCTTGGTACATTCTTCTAAGCATATTTCTTTTTCTGAAAATTTCTGAAAGTTTAGTAACTTCAAAATAACAGTGAATAAAACTAAACAAGATTGATAGCAACTACTCCTACAAGTGCCTAGAGCCTATATTATGCATTGGAATTGCTTGGGACCTCAAAAATTTAACATGCCGGCTCAAGAACATGGTCACCTATGCAGCAAAAATCAGTAATGAATAAAGCACTAGAACAAAAACTAATTGGACCAATGGAGGAGTCACATACCAAGAAACAATCTCCCAAAGCAGTTTTGTGAATGGAGCTTTGAGCAAGGAGATCGAAAATCGCAGCAAAACGAGCTAGAACTCGTGCTTGAGCTGGATGGGGCTTTTTTGGGTAGAAGATGAAGTGTGTGGGTGCTGGCATAAGTGGAGGGGGCCACCAAGGGCCCACGAGACAGGGGGCGCGCCCTATAGGGGGGGCGCGCCCTCCTCTCTCGTGGCCTGGTGCTTGCCCCTCCTGCAGTGATTTTAGTGCCTAAAATCCTCAAATATTCCAGAAAAAATTATACTAAATTTGCAGGGCATTTGGAGCACTTTTATTTTCAGACTATTTTTTATTGCACGCATAATTCAGAAAACAGACAGATAATACTATTTTTGTTTTATTTATTCTAAATAACAGAAAGTAAAAATAGGGTACAGAAGGTTGTGTCTTCTAGTTTCATCCATCTCGTGATCATCAAAATGAATCCACTAACAAGGTTGATCAAGTCTTGTTAACAAACTCATTCCGAATAACACGGAACCGAAGAAATTTCAAATAACACTAAGTTACCTCAACGGGGATATGAAAATCCCCAACAATAAGAATATCATACTTTTTCTTGACAGTAGGGAGAGGAAATTCAACACCTCCCAAAATGATAGTTGGAACTTTTTCAATAGAATTGATGCTATGAACTAGAGATTGTTTCCTCATAAAGTGTACCGTATGCTCATTACCATTAACATGAAAAGTGACATTGCCTTTGTTGCAATCAATAACAGCCCCTGCAATATTAAGAAAAGGTCTACCAAGAATAATAGACATACTATCGTCCTCGGGAATATCAAGAATAACAAAGTCCGTTAAGATAGTGACATTTGCAACCACAACAGGCACATCCTCACAAATACCGACAGGTATAGCAGTTGATTTATCAGCCATTTGCAAAGATATTTCAGTAGGTGTCAACTTATTCAATTCAAGTCTACGATATAAAGAGAGAGGCATAACACTAACACCGACTCCAAGATCACATAAAGCAGTTCTAACATAATTTCTTTTAATAGAGCATGGTATAGTTGGTGCACCCGGATCTCCAAGTTTCTTTGGCATTCCACCATTAAAAGTGTAATTAGCAAGCATGGTGGAAATTTCAGCTTTCGGTATCATTCTTTTATTTGTAATGATATCCTTCATATACTTAGCATAAGGATTTACTTTAAGCATATCAGTTAAGCGCATATGTAAGAAGATAGGTCTAATCATTTCAGCAAAGCGCTCAAAATCCTCATCATCCTTTGACTTGGATGGTTTAGGAGGAAAGGGCATGGGTTTCTGAACCCATGGTTCTCTTTCTTTACCGTGCTTCCTAGCAACAAAATCTCTCTTATCATAATGTTGATTCTTTGATTGTGGGTTATCAAGATCAACAGCAGGTTCAATCTCTACATCATTGTTTTTGCTAGGTTGAGCATCAACATGAACATTATCATTAACATTATCACTAGGTTCATGTTCATCACCTGATTGAGTTTCAGCATCAGATATAGAAATATCATTAGGATTCTCAGGTGTGTCTACAGTAGGTTCACTAGAGGCATGCAAAGTTCTATCGTTTTTCTTCTTCTTCTTTTTAGAAGAACTAGGTGCCACTAAATTATTTCTCTGAGAATCTTGCTCGATTCTCTTAGGGTGGCCTTCAGGATACAAAGGTTCCTGAGTCATTCTACCAGTTCTGGTAGCCACTCTAACAGCAAAGTCATTTTTATTATTTAATTCATCAAGCAAATCATTTTGAGCTTTAAGTACTTGCTCAGCTTGAGTAGCAACCATAGAAGCATATTTGCTAACGAGGTGAAGTTCATCTTTAACTCTAGCTAGATTATCGCATGCGCGTCCTATCTCGAAAGCATTATTCTTTAACTCTCTACCAACATAAGCATTAAAACTTTCTTGCCTAGCCATAAATTCATCAAATTCATCTAAGCATGGGCAATGAAATTTAGTAGCGGGGGCTTCAACTTTGTCATATCTATAGAGAGAATTTACCTTTACTACCTGTGTCGGATTATCAAGACAATGTGGTTCTTCAGGCGGTATATTAAGACCATGTATTTCTTCAATAGGTGGTAAATTCTTAACATCTTCAGTTTGAATACCTTTTTCTTTCATTGATTTCTTTGCCTCTTGCATATCTTCAGGAGTGAGAAATAAAACACCTCTCTTCTTCGGAGTGGGTTTAGGAATAGGCTCAGGAGTTGGCTCAATTGGTTCAGGAATTACTTCAGGAATTGGCTCAGGAAGAGTCCAATTATTTTCATTAGTCAACATATTATTCAATAATATTTCAGCTTCGTCGACTGTTCTTTCCCTTAAAACACAACCAGCACAACTATCCAAGTAGTCCTTGGAAGCATCGGTTAGTCCATTATAAAAGATATCAAGTATTTCATTTTTCTTAAGAGGATGATCAGGCAAAGCATTAAGTAACCGGAGAAGCCTCCCCCAAGCTTGTGGGAGACTCTCCTCTTTGATTTGCACAAAATTATATATTTCCCGCAAGGCAGCTTGTTTCTTATGAGCAGGGAAATATTTAGCAGAGAAGTAATAAATCATATCCTGGGGACTACGCACACAACCAGGAGCAAGAGAATTATACCAAGTCTTAGCATCACCCTTTAATGAGAACGAAAATATCTTAAGGATATAAAAATAGCGAGACTTCTCATCATGAGTAAACTGGGTAGCTATATCATTCAACTTGGTAAGATGTGCCACAACAGTTTCAGATTCAAGGCCATAAAAAGGATCAGATTCAACTAAAGTAATAATTTTAGGATCAACAGAGAATTCATAATCCTTATCAGTAACACAAATAGGTGAAGTAGTAAAAGTAGGATCGGGTTTCATTCTAGCATTAAGAGACTGCTGCTTCCATTTAGCTAATAATTTCTTAAGATCATGTCTATCATTGCAAGCAAAGATTTCCCTAGCAGCTTCTTCATTCATAACATAACCCTTAGGAACAACAGGCAATACATAATCATTGGGAGAACCTTCATCATCACTATCATCAATAATAGGTTCTTCAATATTTTCATTCCCCCTAACTCTAGCAAGTTGTTCATCAAGAAATTCACCTAATGGCAAAGTAGTATCACGCACAGAAGTAGTTTCATCATGCATAGTAGAAGTGGAATCATCAATAACATGCGACATATCAAAATTCATAATAGTAGCAGGTTTAGGTGTCGCAAGCCTACTAATAATGGAAGGAGAATCTAGTGCAAGGCTAGATGGCAGTTCCTTACCTCCCCTCGTAGTTGAGGGCAAAATAGTAGTTCGGTCGTCTTTCAAGTTCTTCATAGTGATCAACAGATATAAATCCCAAGAGACTCAGAGAATAGAGTTATGCTCCCCGGCAACGGCGCCAGAAATTAGTCTTGATAACCCACGAGTGTAGGGGATCGCAACAGCTTTCGAGGGTAAAGTATTCAACCCAAATTTATTGATTCGACACAAGGGGAGCCAAAGAATATTCTTGAGTATTAGCAGTTGAGTTGTCAATTCAACCACACCTGGATAACTTAGTATCTGCAGCAAAGTATTTAGTAGCAACAGTGGTATGATAATAAAGGTAACAGTAGCAAAAGTAAATATAAATGTTTTTCGGTCTTTGTAGTAGTTGTAACAGTAGCAACAGAAAAGTAAATAAGCGAAGAACAATATATGTAAAGCTCGTAGGCAATGGATCAGTGATGGATAATTATGCCGGATGCGATTCCTCATGTAATAGCTATAACATAGGGTGACATAGAACTAGCTCCAATTCATCAATGTAATGTAGGCATGTATTCCATAAATAGTCATACGTGCTTATGGAAAAGAACTTGCATGACATCTTTTGTCCTACCCTCCCATGGAAGCGGGGTCCTAGTGGAAACTAAGGGATATTAAGGCCTCCTTTTAATAGAGAACCGGAACAAAGCATTAGCACATAGTGAATACATGAACTCCTCAAACTACGGTCATCACCGAGAAGTATCCCGATTATTGTCACTTCGGGGTTGTCGGATCATAACACATAATAGGTGACTATAGACTTGCAAGATAGGATCAAGAACACACATATATTCAAGAAAACATAATAGGTTCAGATCTGAAATCATGGCACTCGGGCCCTAGTGACAAGCATTAAGCATAGCAAAGTCATAGCAACATCAATCTCAGAACATAGTGGATACTAGGGATCAAACCCTAACAAAACTAACTTGATTACATGGTAAATCTCATCCAACCCATCACTGTCCAGCAAGCCTACGATGGAATTACTCACGCATGGCGGTGAGCATCATGAAATTGGTGATGGAGGATGGTTGATGAGGACGACGGCGACGAATCCCCCTCTCCAGAGCCCCGAACGGACTCCAGATCAGCCCTCTTGAGAGAGATTAGGGCTTGGCGGCGGCTCCGTATCGTAAAACTCGATGAATCTTTCTCTCTGATTTTTCTCCGCAAAAGCAAATATATGGAGTTGGAGTTGAGGCCGGTGGACGTCCAGGGGGGCCACGAGGCAGGGGGCGCGCCCTAGGGGAGGGGGGGCGCCCCCTGTCTCGTGGACAGGCCATGGGCCCCCTGGTCTTGATTCTTTCGCCAAAAATTCTTATTAATTCCAAAAAGTGCCTCCGTGGATTTTCAGGACATTCCGAGAACTTCTCTTTTCTACACATAAAACAACATCATGGCAGTTCTGCTGAAAACAGCGTCAGTCCGGGTTAGTTTCATTCAAATCATGCAAGTTAGAGTCCAAAACAAGGGCAAAAGTGTTTGGAAAAGTAGATACGTTGGAGACGTATCAGAGAGCGACAACAATCATGAACATGCATTAAAATTAATCAACACCGAGTTGCAAGCATGAGTAGGATATAATCCACCATGAACATAAATATCATGAAGGCTATGTTGATTTGTTTCAACTACATTCGTGAACATGTGCCAAGTCGAGTCACTCAATCATTTAAAGGAGGATACCACCCTACCATACCACATCACAACCATTTTAATATCATGTTGGCACGCAAGGTAAACCATTATAAGCTCCTAGCTAATTAAGCATGGCATAAGCAACTATAATCTCTAATTGTCATTGCAAATATGTTTATTCATAATAGGTTGAATCAGGAACGATGAACTAATCATATTTACAAAAACAAGAGAGGTCGAGTTCATACCAGCTTCTGTCATCTCAGTCAGTCCATCATATCGTCATTATTGCCTTTCACTTGCACGACCGAACGGTGTGGATAATAATAATAGTGCACGTGCATTGGACTAAGCTCGAATCTGCAAGCATTCAATTCAAGGGAGAAGACAAGGTAATATGGGCTCTTGGTTAAATCAACAATCATGCATATTAGAGCCACTCAAACATTTTTATTATGGTCTTCTCCTCTCGACCCCCAAAGAAAAGAAAAGAAAAGAAAACTATTTACACGGGAAAGCTCCCAACAAGCAAAAGAAGAACGAGAAATCTTTTTGGGTTTTCTTTTAATTACTACTACTACAGCATGCAAATTAAACTAACTAATTTTTTGGTTTTTCTGAAGGTTTATCAAACACACAATAAGAAAATTGGAAAAAGAAATTAAACTAGCATGGATAATACAATGAAAAAGTATGAGCACCGACAACTAGAATGAGTGTGTGAACATGAATGTAATGTCGGTGAGAAATACGTACTCCCCCAAGCTTAGGCTTTTGGCCTAAGTTGGTCTATGCCCATGGATCGCGGCTACTCTCCCCGGTGTACTGAGGAGTGTCATCGTACTGCCACTGGCTGGCGATCTCCTCTGGATCCCACTGATAACAGGATGGTCGATAAGGGTCAAGTGGTGGTTCTGGCTTAGGCTCTGGAGCTGATGTCTGGCCATGGAGCGCATAGACGGCCTCTGGCAAGACGAGGTAGGGGCCTGCAGTTAAATCAAACAAAGAGGGCGCAGGCAAGATAATAGTCTCACTGTGTTTCTTATGAAATCTCAAATCATACAGAAGCATCTTATCATCATTTTTAACAATAAACTCATGTGCTACCATGCTCTTATAATCTAGAAAGGTAGGGGCAACAATTTTTCCTCTTTCTCAAAATGCCTAATAGGTATCCTGAAATGTTTAGCAAGGCGTGCAGCATAGATACCTCCAAAGATGGGACCCTTTTGTAGGGTTCAGGCTTAATCGTTTAGCAGTAATAGCACCCATACTAACAGAGTTATCACGAAATAAAGCATGGAACAAAATAATAATGTCAGGAACACTAAGGTTTCCACAGTTTCCACGACCAATTAAGCATCGACTAGCAAATATTGCAAAGTAGCGTAAAACAGGAAAATGTATGCTAGTAATTCTTGCATTGGAAACCTTCCTTGATTCCCTTACGGTAATAGTATCAATAAATCCATCCACATCTTTACGATGTGGTTCCTCTAAGCTGCCCCCGAAAGGTATCTTGCAAACCGTGCAAAATTCATATAGTGACATCTTCCTAGCAACATCATATAAATGAGACTCTACTAAAGGAGGTGATTTCTTAGGATAATAGTAGAAGTTTTGCACGAAAGTATTGGTGAGTAAGAGATACTGTTCGATCTGGTCATGGAGGAAGTCGGTGAGGCCCGCATTATCAGCCAACGAATAAAAATCATCATAAATCCCGACTGCTCTCAAGAAATCATCACAAGGCCGTTCACACGGCCGCACTTCCGCCACACGAGGGAGATTATACTTGGGCTTTTCATTCTCCTTAGCTTGCTTATCCTTGGAGCCTTGGCTAGAAGAGCCCTCAAGAAAAATCTCTTCATCTTTTTCTGAAAATTTCTGAAATTTTTAGTAACTCAAAATAAAAGTGAATCAAACTCAACAAAATTGATAGCCACTACTCCCACAAGTGCCTAGAGCCTATATCATGCATTAAAATTACTTGGGACCATATAAATTTGACATGCAAGCTCAAGAACAGGGTCACCTAGGCAGCAAAAAATTGCAATGAATAAAGCACTAGAACAAAAACTAATTGGACTATTGGAGGAGTCACATACCAAGGAACAATGCCCCAAAGTAGTTTTGTGAATGGAGCTTTGAGTAAGGAGATCAAAAATGGCAGCAAAGTGAGCTAGAACTCGTGCTTGAGCTGGATGGTGATTTTTTGGGAGTAAGATGAAGTGTGTGAGTGCAGGAATAAGTGGAGGGGGCCACCATGGGCCCACGAGGCAGGGGGCGCGCCTTGTAGGGGTGGGCGTGCCCTGGACCGTCGTGGCCAGGTGCCAGCTCCCCATGTTGTGTTCTTGGTGCAAAATATTCTCAAATATTCCAGAAATAATCATATTAAATTGGCAGTGCATTTAGAGAACTTTTATTTTCGGGGTATTTTTTATTGCATGGATAATTCAGAAAACAGACAGATAATACTATTTTTTGCTTTATTTATTCTAAATAACAGAAAGTAAAAAGAGGGTACAGAAGGTTGTGCCTTCTAACTTCATCCATCTCATGATCATCAAAAGGAATCCACTAACAAGGTTGATCAAGTCTTGTTAACAAACTCATTCCAAATAACATAGAACCGGAGAAATTTCGAATAACACTAGGTTACGTCAATGGGGATATGAACATCCCCAATAATAAGAATATCATGTTTCTTCTTGACAGTAAGAAGAGGAAATTCAAAACCTCCAATAATAATAGTTGGAATTTTTCCAATAGAATTGATGCTATGAACTTGAGGTTGTTTCCTCGGAAAGTGTACCGTATGCTCATTACCATTAACATGAAAAGTGACACTGCCTTTGTTGCAATCAATAACAGCCCCTGCAGTATTCAAAAAGGGTCTACCAAGGATAATCGACATACTATCGTCCTCGGGAATATCAAGAATACAAAGTCTGTTAAGATAGTGACATTTGCAACCACAACAGGCACATCCTCACAAATACCGACAGGTATAGCAGTTGATTTGTCAGCCATTTTCAAAGATATTTCAGTAGGTGTCAACTTATTCAATTCAAGTCTACGATATAAAGAGAGAGGCATAACACTAACACCGGCTCCAATATCACATAAAGCAGTTTTAACATAGTTTCTTTTAATGGAGCAAGGTATAGTTGGTACTCCTGGATCTCCTAGTTTCTTAGGTATTCCACCTTTAAAAGTATAATTAGCAAGCATGGTAGAAATTTCAGCTTCTGGTATCTTCCTTTTATTTGTAGTGATATCCTTCATGTATTTAGCATAAGGATTCACTTTAAGCATATCAGTTAAGTGCATACGTAAGAAGATAGGTCTAATCCTTTCAGCAAAGCGCTCAAAATCTTCATCATCCTTTTTCTTGGATGGTTTGGGAGGAAAAGGCATGGGTTTCTGAACCCATGGTTCTCTTTCCTTACCGTGCTTCCTAGCAACAAAGTCTCTCTTATCATAACGTTGATTCTTTGATTGTGGGTTATCAAGATCAACAGCATGTTCAATCTCTACATCATTATTATTTCTAGGTTGAGCATCAACATGAACATTATCATTAAGATTATCACTAGGTTCATGTTCATCACCAGATTGTGTTTCAGCATCAGAAATAGAAATATCATTAGGATTCTCAGGTGTTTCTACAACAAGTTCAGTAGAAGCATGCAAAGTCCTATCATTTTCCTTTTTCTTCTTTCTAGAAGAACTAGGTGCATCTAAATTATTTCTCTGAGAATCTTGCTCAATTCTCTTAGGGTGGCCTTCAGGATACAAAGGTTCCTGGGTTATTTTACCAGTTCTAGTAGCCACTCTAACAGCAAAATCATGTTTATTATTTAATTCATCGAGCAATTCACTTTGAGCTTTAAGTACTTGTTCTGCTTGGGTGGTAACCATAGAAGCATATTTACTAATGAGTTTAAATTCACCTTTAACTCTAGCCATATAATCACTCAAGCGTCCAATCTTGTAAGAATTACACTTTAATTCTCTACCAACATAAGCATTGAATTTTTCTTGTCTAGCCATAAAGTTATCAAATTCATCTAAACATTGGCTAAGAAACTTGGTAGACGGGATTTCAACCTTATCATATCTATAGAGAGAATTTACCTTTACTACCTGTGTCGGGTTATCAAGACCATGTGTTTCTTCAATAGGTGGTGTATTAAGACCATGTATTTCTTCAACAGGAGGTAAATTCTTAACATCTTCAGCTTTAATACCTTTTTCTTTCATTGATTTCTTTGCCTCTTGCATATCTTCAGGACTGAGAAATAGAACTCCCCTTTTCTTCGGAGTTGGTTTAGGAATTGGCTCAGGGATTGGCTCGGGAGTTTGCTCAGGAAGTGTCCAATTATTTTCATTTGCCAACATATTATTCAATAGCAATTCAGCTTGATCGACTGTTATTTCCATGAAAACACAACCAGCACAACTATCCAAGTGGTCCTTGGAAGCATCGGTTAGTCCATTATAAAATATATCAAGTATTTCATTTTTCTTAAGAGGATGATCAGGCAAAGCATTAAGTAACTGGAGAAGCCCCCCCAAGCTTGTGGGAGACTCTCTTCTTCAATTTGCACAAAATTATATATTTCCCTCAAGGCACCTTGTTCTTATGAGCAGGGAAATATTTAGCAGAGAAATAATAAATCATATCCTGGGGACTACGCACACAACCAGGATCAAGAGAATTAAACCAAGTTTTAGCATCACCCTTTAATGAGAATGAAAGTATCTTAAGGATATAATAGTAGCGAGATTTCTCATCATTAGAAAACAGGGTGGCTATATCATTCAATTTGGTAAGATGTGCCACAATAGTTTCAGATTCATAGCCATAAAAAGGGTCAGATTCAACCAAAGTAATTATCTCAGGGTCGATAGAGAACTCATAATCCTTATTAGTAACAAAGATAGGTGAAGTAGCAAAAGCAGGGTCATATTTCATTCTAGCATTCAGATTTTTCTGTTTTAGTTTAGCTAATAACTTCTTAAGATCAGATCTATCATTGCAAGCAAGAATATCTCTAGTAGTTTCTTCATCCATAACATAACCCTCTGGAACAACATGCAATTCATATTTAGGGGGAGAACCTTCATCATCACTATCTTTAATAATTTCAGTTTCAATTATTTCATTCTCCCTAGCCCTAGCGAGTTGTTCATCAAGAAATTCACCTAATGGCACAGTAGTATCAAGCACAGAAGTAGTTTCATCATAAGTATCATGCATAGCAGAAGTGGCATCATCAATAACATGCGATATATCAGAATTCATAGCAGTAGCTGGTTTAGGTGTCGCTAGCATACTCATAACAAAAGGAGAATCTAGTGCAGAGCTAGATGGTAGCTCCTTACCTCCCCTCGTAGTTGAGGGAAAAATCTTAGTTCTTTCGTCTTTCAAGTTCTTCATAGTGACCAGCAGATATAAATCCCAAGTGACTCAAAGAATAGAGCTATGCTCCCTGGCAACGGCGCCAGAAAATAGTCTTGATAACCCACAAGTATAGGGGATCGCAACAGTTTTCGGGGGTAGAGTATTCAACCCAAATTTAATTATTCGACACAAGGGGAGCCAAAGAATATTCTCAAGTATTAGCAGTTTTCGAGGGCAAAGTAGTACGGAAGTAACGGTAACAGTGGCAAAGGTGATAGTAGCAGTTTTGTAGTAATTGTAACAGTAGCAACGGTAAAGTAAATAAGCAAAGCACAATATGTGAAAAGCTCGTAGGCATTGGATCAGTGATGGATAATTATGTCGGATGCAATTCCTCATGTAATAGTTATAACATAGGGTGACATAGAACTAGCTCCAGTTCATCAATGTAATGTAGGCATGTATTCCGAATATAGTCATACGTGCTTATAGAAAAGAACTTGCATGACATCTTTTGTCCTACCCTCCCATGGCAGCGGGATCCTGGTGGAAACTAAGGGATATTAAGGCCTCCTTTTAATAGAGTACCAGACCAAAGCATTAACACATAGTGAATACATGAACTCCTCAAACTACGGTCATCACCAAGAAGTATCCCGATTATTGTCACTTCGGGGTTGTCGGATCATAACACATAATAGGTGACTATAGACTTGCAAGATAGGATCAAGAACTCACATATATTCATGAAAACACAATAGGTTCAGATCTGAAATCATGGCACTCGGGCCCTAGTGACAAGCATTAAGCATAGCAAAGTCATTACAACATCAATCTCAGAACATAGTGGATACTAGGGATCAAACCCTAACAAAACTAACTTGATTACATGGTAAATCTCATCCAACCCATCACCGTCCAGCAAGCCTACGATGGAATTACTCACGCAAGGCACTGAGCATCATGAAAATGGTGATGGAGGATGGTTGATGATGACGACGACGATGAATCCCCCTCTCCGGAGCCCCGAACGGACTCCAGATCAGCCCTCCCGAGAGAGATTAGGGCTTGGCGGCGGCTCCGTATCATAAAACTCGATGAATCTTTCTCTCTGATTTTTTCTCCGCGAAAGCAAATATATGGAGTTGGAGTTGAGGTTGGTGGATGTCCATGGGGCCCACGAGGTAGGGGGCGCGCCCTAGGGGAGGGGGCGCACCCCCCACCCTCATGGACAGGGTGTGGGGCCCCTGACGCTAATTCTTTCACCGGTATTTTTTAGTAATTCTGAAAAGTTGCTCCGTGGATTTTTAGGTCATTCCGAGAACTTTTATTTCTACACAAAAATAACACCATGGCAGTTCTGCTGAAAACAGCGTCAGTCCGGGTTAGTTCCATTTAAATCATGCAAGTTAGAGTCCAAAACAAGGGCAAAAGTGTTTGGAAAAGTAGATACGACGGAGACATATCATCGTCTCACCAACTATTGCTTCTATGTCTATCGCTATCGCTTAGTGATAAAGTAAAGCAATTACAGGGCGATTACATTGCATACAATAAAGCAACAACCATATGGCTCCTGCCAGTTGCCGATAACTCTGTTACAAAACATGATCATCTCATACAATAAAATTTAGTATCATGTCTTGACCATATCACATCACAACATGCCCTGTAAAAACAAGTTAGACATCCTCTACTTTGTTGTTGCAAGTTTTATGTGGCTGCTACGGGCTGAGCAAAAACCGTTCTTACCTACGCATCAAAACCACAACGATATTTCGTCAAGTTAGTGTTGTTTTAACCTTCTCAAGTACCGGGCGTAGCAACACTCGGTTCAACTAAAGTTGAAGAAAATGACACCCGCCAGCCACCTGTGTGCAAAGCACGTCGGTAGAACCAGCTCGCGTAAGCGTATGTGTAATGTCGGTCCGGGCCGCTTCATCCAACAATACCACCGAACCAAAGTATGACATGCTGGTAAGAAGTATGACTTGTATCGCCCACAACTCACTTGTGTTCTACTCGTGCATATAACATCTACGCATAAACCTGGCTCGGATGCCACTGTTGGGGAACGTAGTAATTTCAAAAAAATTGTACGCACACGCAAGATCATGGTGATGCATAGCAACAAGAGAGGAGAGTGTCATCCACGTACCCTCGTAGACCGTAAGCAGAAGCGTTATGACAATGCGGTTGATGTAGTCGTACGTCTTCATGATCGACCGATCCAAGTACCGAACGTATGGCACCTCCGCGATCTTCACACTTTCAGCTCGGTGACGTCCCACAAACTCACGATCCAGTAGAGCTTCGAGGGAGAGTTCCGTCAGCACGACGGCATGATGACGGTGTTGATGAAGCTACCAACGCAGGGCTTCGCCTAAGCATCGCTACGATATGACCGAGGTGGATTATGGTGGAGGGGGCACTGCACACGGCTAAATATCAATGATCAACTTGTGTGTCTTGGGGTGTCCCCCCGCCCCCGTATATAAAGGAGCTAGGGGGAGGCGGCCAGCCAGGAGGAGGGCGCGCCAAGGGGGGAGTCCTACTCCCATCGGGAGTAGGACTCCTCCTTTCCTAGTAGGAGTAGGAGAAGGGGGGAGGAGGAGAGAGGGGGGAAGGAAAGCCCCCCCTCCTTGTCCAACTCAGACTAGAGGGGGAGGGGGCACGTGGCCCTACCTTGGCCGCCCCTCCTCTTCTCCACTAAGGCCCATAAGGCCCATTATACTCCCCGGGGGGTTTCGGTAATCCACCAGTACTCCGGTATATGCCCGAACATGCCCGGAACACTTATGAAGTCCAACTTTATGTCTCGACCATTTCGAGACTCCTCGTCATGTCCGTGATCACATCCGGGACTCCAAACAAACTTCGGTACATCAAAACTTATAAACTCATAATAAAACTGTCATCGTAACGTTAAGCGTGCGGACCCTACGGGTTCGAGAACTATGTATACATAACCTAGAACTATTCTTGGTCAATAACCAATAGCGGAACCTGGATGCCCATATTGGTTCCTACATATTCTACGAAGATCTTTATCGGTCAAACCGCATAACAACATACGTTGTTCCCTTTGTCATCGGTATGTTACTTGCCCGAGATTCGATCGTCGGTATCTCAATACCTAGCTCAATCTCGTTACCGGCAAGTCTCTTTACTCGTCCTGTAATACATCATCCCGCAACTAACTCATTAGTCACATTGCTTGCAAGGCTTATAGTGATGTGCATTACCGAGAGGGCCCAGAGATACCTCCCCGACAATCGGAGTGACAAATCCTAATCTCCATCTATGCCAACTCAACAAGTACCATCAGAGACACCTGTAGAGCACCTTTATAATCACCCAGTTACGTTGTGACGTTTGGTAGCACACAAAGTGTTCCTCCGGTAATCGGGAGTTGCATAATCTCATAGTCATAGGAACATGTATAAGTTATGAAGAAAGCAATAGCAGTAAACTAAAACGATCAAGTGCTAAGCTAACGGCATGGGTCAAGTCAACCACATCATTCTCCTAATGATGTGATCCCGTTTATCAAATGACAACTCATGTCTATGGTTAGGAAACCTTAACCATCTTTGATCAACGAGCTAGTCAAGTAGAGGCATACTAGTGACACTATATTGTCTATGTATTCACACATGTATTACGTTTCCGGCTAATACAATTCTAGCATGAATAATAAACATTTATCATGAAATAAGGAAATAAATAATAACTTTATTATTTGCCTCTAGGGCATATTTCCTTCAACATGATCTTTGAGGGATTTGCTAAAGACAAGAATATCGTCAAAATAGACCACAACAAATACACCAATATAGGGATGAAGAACAAAGTGCATGACTCGCATGAATACCGGGTGCTTCGAATAAACCCATTGGCATAACTAGCCATTCATATAAGCCAAATTTGGTCTTAAATGCGGTTTTCCATTCACCTTCTTGGATACGTATTTGATAGTAGCCACTCTTAAGATTAATCTTAGAGAAAATGGCAGCTCCGCTAAGATCATCAAGCATATCATCTAAGTGTGGAATAGGGTAACGATATCTAACGGTCATAGCATTGATGGGACGGCAATTGAAAACCATGCGATAAGTATCGTCTTTCTTTGGAACAAGAATGACCGAAACGGCACAAGGGCTCAAGCTTTCATGTACGTGACCGTTTTTGATGAGTTGTTGTACTTGCCATTGGATCTCCTTAGTTTCCTCGGGGTTGACACGGTAGGGAGCCTTGTTAGGTAGAGGTGCTCCGGGGATGAGGTCGATTTGGTGTTCAATGCCTCGTAGTGGAGGTAGACCTGGAGGTAGCTCGTCGGGGTAAACATCTTGGAACTACTGCAAAAGACAAGACAACACTAAAGGTAGATCATGAGAGGTGTTAGTTTTTGGTGCCTCGTCCTTGCACACAAGGACATAGTGCATAACACTTGATGGGTTCTCACACACTTCTCTCATCTCACTTTTGGTGGCAAATAGGACTAAGTTTTTCTTGTCGCTCATCGTGGAGGCACTCGATTTTGGCTTGTGGCGCTCACTCTCTTTTGGGTGGGTCACTCTCTCACTCTTTTCTCCACGATGGGTGGCTTGCTTGTCAGTGATCACTTGACTTGGAGACATAGGTTGTAGCACGTACTCCTTTCCTTTCATCTTGAAGCTATAGTTCTTGGTACGCCCGTTGTGGATGACACCGCGGTCAAATTGCCATGGTCGACCAAGAAGGAGGTGGCAAACGGACATAGGGACGGCATGACACTCCAAAGTGTCTTCATATGCTTCGATTTTGAAGGAAACTTTGACCATATGCTCGACTTGGATAGTGCCGGAATCGTTAAGCCATTGAACGTTCTAGGGATGCGGGTGCTTCATCTTGACCAATTGGAGCTTGGAGCATAGTTCTTCACTTGTCAAGTTGTGACAACTCCCTCCATTGATGATGACCTTGACGGACCTTCCATTGATGCCAGCCTTGGTGTGGAAGATGTGGCATCTTTGGTCTTCGTCTTGTTGATGTTGAAGAGTCAGGACTTTGGAGACAACGAGAGCGGGGCTCGAATCCTCATCACAAAAGACTTGATCATCTTCATCTTTGTTCACACGCCGGTCCATGGCCACGTGCTCAAGGGCTTCCATCTCCTCTTCACTCATGGAGTCATAGGTTCTGTCGTCATTGAGGATCATGGTGCGCTTGTTGGTACACTCAAAGGACTTGTGGCCTCGGTCGCCGCATGTGAAACACTTGATGGAACTTGTCTTGACGGTCTCATCAGTTGGAGTAGATGATGAAGCGCACGGCTTGAAGTTGCTTGTAGTAGGAGGACGACTTGAGGTTGTGGAAGTTTTCTTGTAACTCGACTTGTCGCCGTTGTTTGTAGATGGCTTGGTTGAGGTAGGAGTTGTTGGAGTCGTTGAAGCTTGGGTGTTGGAGAAGTCGTAGCTCTTCGAAGAGTACTTGGCGTACATGAAGTCATCTTGCACTTGGCGTTCCGCTTTGGTAGCTGATAACCCGCAAGTATACAGGTTCAACTATAGACTCTTTAGATAAGTAAGAGTGTTGAACCCAACGAGGAGCTAAAGGTAGAAAAAATATTCTCTCAAGTCCTATCTGCCACTGATACGACTCTACGCAAGCTTAGTGTTTGCTTTACCTAGAACAAGTATGAAACTAGAAGTACTTTGTAGGTGTTGTTGGATAGCTTTGCAAGATAATAAAGAACACGTAAATATAAACTAGGGGCTGTTTAGATAAAGAGGCAATAAAGTAAATATAGCAAGTGTGGAAAAGTGGTGGTAGGAGTTGCGGAATTGTCCCTAAGCAATTGACTACTTTACTAGACCGATAGCAAGTTTTATGTGGGAGAGGAATAAGCTAACATACTTTGTCTTCTTGGATCATATGCACTTATGATTGGAACTCTAGCAAGCATCTGCAACTACTAAAGATCATTAAGGTAAAACCCAACCATAGCATTAAAGTATCAAGTCCCCTTTATCCCATACGCCACAACCCCCTTACTCGGGTTTATGCTTATGTCACTCAAGCAACCCACTATAAGCGAATCATGAACGTATTGTAACACCCTACAGCGGGGATCCCTCACGCTTGCACGACACGGATGGCACAATAGGACAACAACATAACCACAAGCAAATTAAACCAATCATAGCAATTCATGAATCACCAATAGGACAACGAAAATCTACTCAGACATCATAGGATGGCAACACATCATTGGATAATAATATGAAGCATAAAACACCATGTTTAAGTAGAGGGTACAGTGGGTTGCGAGAGAGTGGACTGCTGAATATAGATGGGGGAAGGTGATGGAGATGTTGGTGAAGATGGCGGAGGTGTTGGTGAAGATCGCGGTGATGATGATGGCCCCCGGCAGCGCTCTGGCGCCACTGGAAGCAAGGGGGAGAGGGGCCCCCTTCTTCTTCTTCTTCTTCTTCCTTGACTTCCTCCCTAGATGGGAGAAGGGTTTCCCTCTGGTCCTTGGCTCCCATGGCTTGGGAGGGGCGAGAGCCCCTCCGAGATTGGATCTATCTCTCTGTTTTAGCATTCTCAGATTCTGCCCTGGCACCGTTTCTTTTATATCCGGAGATCCCTAACTCCGATTGGGGTGAATATTTCGCCCAGATTTTTCTCATAAAATTAGCTTTCTTCCGGCAAAAGAAGAGCATCAACCGCCTTACGGAGTGCCCACGAGGGTCCAGGGCGCGCCTGCCCCCCTGTCTCGTGGCCCCCTCGGGCACCGTCTCGCGTTGATTCTTCCTCCCCAAAATCACAAATATTCCAAAATAATTCTCCGTCCATTTTTATCCCGTTTGGACTCCGTTTGATAGTGGGTTTCTGCGAAACATAAAACATGCAACAAACAGGAACTTGCACTGGGCACTGGATCAATATGTTAGTCCCAAAAATAGTATAAAAAGTTGCCAAAAGTGTATGAAAGTTGTAGAATATTGGCATGGAACAATCAAAAATTATAGATACGACGGAGACGTATCAGCATCCCCAAGCTTAATTCCTGCTCGTCCTCGAGTAGGTAAATGATAAAAAAGATAATTTTTGATGTGGAATGCTACCTAGCATAATCTTGACCATATATCTAATCATGGCATGAATATTAAGACACGAGTGGTTCAAAGCAATAGTCTATCATTTGACATAAAAACAATAATACTTCGAGCGTACTAATAAAGCAATCATGTCTTTTCAAAACAACATGGCCAAAGAAAGTTATCCCTACAAAATCATATAGTCTGGTTGTTGTTCTATCTTCATCACACAAAGTATTTAATCATGCACAACCTTGATGACAAGCCAAGCAATTGTTTCATACTTTAGTAATCTCAAACTTTTTCAACTTTCACGCAATACATGAGCGTGAGCCATGGACACAGCACTATATGTGGAATAGAATGGTGGTTGTGGAGAAGACAAAAAAGGAGAAGAACGTCTCACATCAACTAGGCGTATCAACGGGCTATGGAGATGCCCATCAATAGATATCAATGTGAGTGAGTAGGGATTTCCATGCAATGGATGCACTAGAGCTATAAGTGTATGAAAGCTCAAACTGAAAACTAAGTGGGTGTGCATCCAACTTGCTTGCTCATGAAGACCTCGGGCATTTGAGGAAGCCCATCATCGGAATATACAAGCCAAGTTCTATAATGAAAATTCCCACTAGTATATGAAAGTGAAAGCATAGGAGGCTCTCTCTATGAAGAACATGGTGCTACTCTGAAGCACAAGTGTGGTAAAAGGATAGTAGCATTGCCCCTTCTCTCTTTTTCTCTCTTTTTTCTCTTTTTTTGAATAGGCTCTTTGGCCTCCCTTTTTTTATTTAGGCTTCTTTGGCCTATCTTTTTTTTCATTAAGTCCGGAGTCTCATCCTGAGTTGTGGGGGAATCATAGTCTCAATCATCCTTTCCTCACTAGGGCAATGCTCTAATAATGATGATCATCACACTTTTATTTACTTATAACTCAATGTTACAACTCGATATCTAGAACAAAGATATGACTCTATATGAATGCCTCCGGCGGTGTACCGGGATGTGCAATGATCTAGCATAGCAAAGATATCAAAAAAAATGGACAAGCCATGAAAACATCATGCTAGCGATCATGCAAAGCATTATGACAATGAATGCTCAAGTCATGTATATGATGATAATGAAAGTTGCATGGCAATATATCTCGGAATGGCTATGGAAATGCCATGATAGGTAGGTATGGTGGCTGTTTCGAGGAAGGTATATGGTGGGTGTATGGTATCGGCGAAAGTTGCGTGGCACAAGAGAGGCTGGCAATGGTGGAAGGGTGAGAGTGTGTATAATCCATGGACTCAACATTAGTCATGAAGGACTCATATACTTATTGCAAAAATCTACAAGTTATTGAAAACAAAGTACTACGCGCATGCTCCTAGGGGGGTAGATTGGTAGGAAAAGACCATCGCTCGTCCCTGACCGCCACTCATAAGGAAGACAATCAATAAATAAAATTGTGCTCCAACTTCATCACAAAGCGGTTCACCATACGTGCATGCTTCGGGAATCACAAACCTCAACACAAGTATTTCTACTAATCCACAATCACCCACTAGCATGACTCTAATATCACCACCTTTATATCGCAAAACTATTGCAAGGAATCAAACATATCATATTCAGCGATCTACAAGTTTATGTAGGATTTTATGACTAACCATGTGAATGACCAATTCCTGTCGTCTCTCTAAATAGATATAAGTGAAGCAAGAGAGTTTAATTCTTTCTACAACAGATATGCCCACGCTCTAACAAATATAAGTGAAGCAAAAGAGTATTCTACAAATGGCGGTTTTCTATGTGAAGAGAAACAGGCAATCCAAACTTCAAAAGATATAAGTGAAGCACATGAAGCATTCTATAAAGCCACACTCAAAAGATTTAAGTGAATTGCAGCATCCTATAAATCAACCAAGGACTATCTCATACCAGCATGGTGCATAAAAGAAAAGTGAAAACTAAATGCAAAAGACGCTCCAAGACTTGCACATATCGCATGAACGAAACGAATTCGAAAACATACCGATACTTGTTGAAGAAAGAGGGGATGCCTTCCGGGGCATCCCCAAGCTTAGACACTTGAGTCTCCTTGAATATTTACTTGGGGTGCCTTGGGCATCCCCAAGCTTGAGCTCTTGCCTCTCTTCCTTTTCCTCATATCGAGACCTCCTCGATCAAACACTTCATCCACACAATACTTCAACAGAAAACTCGGTAAGATCCGTTAGTATAATAAAGCAAATCACTACTCTAAGTACTGTAGAAAACCAATTCATATTTTTTTTTGCATTGTGTCTACTGTAATATACTCCCTCCGTTCCTAGATGTAGGGTGTATAGTTTTTGGCATGGATATTAAAGAACGCACATTGAGGGATAATTTCACAAGTTTTGGGCAAGATTACACCTGACTAGTTGACATGAGAAAATAGAGGAGATTGCCTAATATAAGGAAATGTAATCAAATCCCTAAAAAAATTATCCAAACGAGTGGTGCAACGCAATACACCATATATTTCGTATTTTTTCTCAAAAATCTATACACCTTATATCAAGGAATGGAGGGAGTAACTTTTTCATGGCTTAATCCACTGATATAAATTGATAGTTTCATCAAAACAAGTAAATTATGCATCAAAAACAGAATCTGTCAAAAAACAGAACAGTCTGTAGCAATCTGAACATTCACCACACTTCTGGTACCCCAAAAAATCTACCAAAATTAGGAAAAATGAACAATTTGTACAGAAAGACAGTGCAAAAAAATCATAACCGTTTGACGTTCTAGTAAAAAAATTTAAAATCGCGCACTACAGCCAAAGTTTTTGTCCTGCACCGCACAAACCAACAAGCATTGTAAACATCCTAAAGGCAAAACTTGGCACATTATTTTTATAATACAATGGAATTGTACAAGGGGATAATTATTTTTGATGAAAAGTTTATGTAATCAAGATTCACAAAGTTTCCGTGAGCATGAACAAAGTTCAAGGAGCTCTCCCACTTCAACAATGCTTGTCTCTCTCACTTTCACTTTCCTTTTTGAAAAGTTTTGGGTTCCCCTCTTTATTTATTTTGTTTTTAAACTATATGAAAGCACTCAACGGAAATAAATGACTCTCTAAAACTTCCCGGTTGTCTCCCTGGCAGCGCTTTCTTTAAAGCCATTAAGCTAGGCATATAGTGCTCAAGTAATGAATCCACCCGGATCCCAAGGTATATCAAAGCCAATTTTAATTAAAAATGATTTGTAATTTAGTAGTGAGCACAAAGTAACATATATCATGCAACAACAAAGTCTAACTCTCTTCCTATGCATCGGCATGTCATAAAAGAACAATTCATGCACACAAAGTAAAGGCCAATGCATAGTATAAGCAGTTTCTTGCAATTTTATCATATTGGAAACATAGAGAGGTGGAGATATAGTTCCTCTCTCATAATAATTTCAAGTAGGAGAATCAAACACATGCATATTATATCTATCAAAATCATCATGTGCAACGGTAAAAGGCAACCCATCTATATAATCCTTAATAAGCACAAACTTCTCCGATAAGGTGTAGTTGGGAGAATTCAAAAGGATAATAGGACTATCATGTGTGGGTGCAATAGCAACAATTTCATGTTTAACATAAGGAACTATAGCAAGTTCATCTCCATAAGCATAATTCATATTGGCATCTTGGCCACAAGCATCATCAAAAAGGGATATTTCAAGAGAATCAACGGGATCATAACAATCATCATAGCAATCATCCTCCGGTAAGCACGAAGGGGAATTAAACAATGTATGAGTTGAAGAGTTACTCTCATTAGAAGGTGGGCACGGGTAGCTAATCCGCTCTTCCCCCTTTTGTTCTTCGCTCTCCTCATCATCTTTTTCATCCAATGAGCTCACAGTTTCAGTAATTTCTTATTCCATAGCTTCCTGCAAAATATTAGTCTCTTCTTGGACAGCGGAGAAGTCCTCGATATATGGTTTAACATAGGCATTAGAAGCATAATTATCATAACAATATTCAAGTATGGCAAAATTTTCAGATTTGTAGAGAGTAGCATCATACTTTTCAATCAAAGAAGCAATTTCATAAGCACCCTTAAAAGCAACAAATTCTTCAATTTGTTGAACATCATAGTAATTATAAACACCCTTAGCATACGAATATACGATCCCATTATCATTAAACTCACATTGGTAGGGAAAGTGATTCTTAGGGTTTTCAGAATAACAAGTAACATCATATATTTCACATAAATTCCAAGCATAGCATTGCAAATGATGAATTTGATCCAGTAAAAGTTTCCCTTTTTCAGATATACGGTGTCGCACATAACAAGCATGCTCATCTAAAGATTTGACCTCAACTAAGCTAGTGGGGGTTTTAGCACGAGCACAAAGGGTTCGAAGATGATCCAAGTAAAAAGCTTTAGGAGTGTGATAGATTTAGAGTGGTTCTTCAACCATTGGTTCAGTAGGTACAACTAATTTTTTTGGTATTTTGCGTTTCCTACCCATAACTAAAGATAGAAAACAACTAAGAACAGCAAATAAAAATTATTTAGTGATAAAGCAAACAAGCACACATGAGAATATTCACCCCACGCTATGACTCCACGGCAACAGCGCCAGAAAAAGGTCTTGATAACCCGCAAGTATACGGGATCAATTGTAGCCTCTTCCGATAAGTAAGAGTGTCGAACCCAATGAGGAGCTAAAGGTAGAACAAATATTCTCTCAAGTCCTATCTGCCACTAATACGACTCTACGCACGCTTAGTGTTCGCCTTACCTAGAACAAGTATGAAACTAGAAGTACTTTGTAGGTGTTGTTGGGTAGCTTTGCAAGATAATAAAGAACACGTAAATATAAACTAGGGGTTGTTTAGATAAAGAGGAAATAAAGTAAATATGGCGAGTGTGGAAAAGTGGTGGTAGGAGTTGTGGAATTGTCCCTAAGAAATTGACTACTTTACTAGACCGATAGCAAGTTTTATGTGGGAGAGGCATAAGCTAACATACTTTCTCTTCTTGGATCATATGCACTTATGATTGGAACTCTAGCAAGCATCCGCAACTACTAAAGATCATTAAGGTAAAACCCAACCATAGCATTAAAGTATCAAGTCCCCTTTATCCCATACGCCACAACCCCCTTACTCGGGTTTATGCTTCTGTCACTCAAGCAACCCACTATAAGCGAATCATGAACGTATTGCAACACCCTACAGCGGGGATCCCTCACGCTTGCGCGACACCGAGAGCACCATAGGACAGCAACATAACCACAAGCAAATTAAACCGATCATAGCAATTCATCAATCACCGATAGGACAACAAAAATCTACTCAGACATCATAGGATGGCAACACATCATTGGATAATAATATGAAGCATAAAACACCATGTTCAAGTAGAGGGTACAGCGGGTTGCGGGAGAGTGGGACGCTGAATATAGATGGGGGAAGGTGATGTTGGTGAAGATGGCGGAGGTGTTGGTGAAGATCGCGGTGATGATGATGGCCCCCGGCAGCACTCCGGCGCCACCGGAAGCAAGGGGGAGAGGGCCCCCCTTCTTATTATTCTTCCTTGACCTCCTCCCTAGATGGGAGAAGGGTTTCCCCTCTGGTCCTTGGCTCCCATGGCTTGGGAGGGGCGAGAGCCCCTCCGAGATTGGATCTATCTCTCTGTTTCTCTCTGTTTCTGCGTTCTCAGATTCTGCCCTGGCACCGTTTCTTTTATATCCGGAGATCCGTAACTCCGCTTGGGATGAATCTTTTGCCCAGATTTTCTCATAAAATTAGCTTTCTTGCGGCAAAAGAAGAGCGTCAGCCGCCTTACGGGGTGCCCACGAGGGTCCAGGGCGCGCGTGCCCCCCTATGGCGTGCCCCCCTGTCTCGTGGCCCCCTCGGGCACCGTCTCGCGTTGATTCTTCCTCCCAAAAATCACAAATATTCCAAAATAATTCTTCGTCCGTTTTTATCCCGTTTGGACTGCGTTTGATATTGGGTTTCTGCGAAACATAAAACATGCAATAAACAGGAACTGGCACTGGGCACTGGATCAATATGTTAGTCCCAAAAATAGTATAAAAAGTTGCCAAAAGTATATGAAAGTTGTAGAATATTGGCATGGAACAATCAAAAATTATAGATACGACGGAGACGTATCAGTAGCTTGATGCACGACCTCAATGAGGTTGGAGTAGGTTTGGAAGTCGACAATCTTCTTGATGGGATGATTGAGGCCATTCAAGAAACGGGCCATAGTTTGCTCATCATCTTCCGTGACATTGGCTCTTATCATGGCAATCTCCATTTCTTTGTAGTATTCTTAAACGCTCTTTGTTCCTTGCTTGAGGAGTTGGAGTTTCTTGAAGAGATCGCGGTTGTAGTAGGTTGGCATGAAGCATGCTCGCATGACATCTTTCATTTCCTCTCATGTGGTGATTGGTGGTTCACCTGTTGCTTCTCGGTGCTCAAGGACTTGTTCCCACCATGTGAGCACATAGTCTTGGAACTCAAGGGATGCCATAGCAATCTCCTTCTCTTCCTCATAGTTGTGCAAATGAAAGATTTTGTCGACCTTCAATGCCCATGAAAGGTACTCTTCAGGATCATTGCTTCCATGGAACTTGGGCATGGTGAACTTGAGCTTGTTGTAGTGTTGCTCTTCATTGTGATTGGGTCGAGGGTGATGATGATGCCCTTGACGTGGAGGATTGTCAACCTCATATTGCTCTTGGCGTGGAGGATTTCCAAATTCATCTTGATCTTGATGAATTTGAGGTTGTGGAGGAGCTTGTCGAGCTTTTGGAGGAGCTTGAGGAACTTGACGATGCACTCTTGCTTGGTAGTTTCGCTCTTGAATTTCTTCGTGAAGTGCTTCCTCTTGATTGTGCCTATCTCGGATGCGGTTGGCGATGGCTCGACTTGATTCTTGATGGGCACGTTTGCGCCTCAAGAGCTTGTGCTTCACGTTGTTGTTGTTGAAGACGTTGAGCCTCAGCGTCTTGTTCGTCTTGATGTTGTCGCGCTCGCTCTTCCTCTTGGAGATGTTGACGTTGCCTTTCTTGTGCTTGTGCAAGAGGATCTTGGTGTTGGCGATGACGATGTGCATGCTCGTCGAATTGCTCTTGTGTATGATTGCCGTGTAGAGGATTGCGAGTTGCTTGACGGTCTTGGCGCGCGGCTCGACGTAGAGCGTTGGATGTCAGCGTACTTGAGCCGGAGAAGGTGTCATCGGAGTGTCGACTCGAGCGGCTCCGTCTTGAGTAGGACGCAGTGGTAGAATGGTGGTTCACCAACAAGGCACGAATCTCTTCCATTCTTGCATCGTTCTCTTGTTTGTGAGCGTCGAGCTTGTTGTCTAAGTAGTCTCTCGTTCGTTGCTCGGAGAGTCGCAAGTCGGTGGCGACATTGTCGATGCGGTCGCTCATTGCTTGTTGTTCTTGATGCAAAGCTCGTTGTGCACCGAAGAGGTGGCTCTTGGTGACATAGGATGACATTTCATCATCTTGCTCGATGAAGAGTGGGTTGGTAGAATAACTTGGCCAATCCATCATTCCAAGAAAATATGTGAGTGGGAGAAAGAGAAGAACTTATAACAAATGTACCTTGACAGATGTTGAAGATGGATCAATGATCACTCAAATGTGGAACAAGGAAATAGCACAATTGGTACTAACTCTAGTCGGTTCTCACACCTACACAAGTAAAAGCTTATGATGGAGCTCGGTTAGGATGTTGACACAAAATTTGATGCAATTGTTAGTGAGCCTCAATAATGTTGGAAAAGATTCACAATTTTGCAAATGCAACAAGTAGACCAATAGCAAGATATGGTACACGGAAACACACACACGCAAATAGATAAGTGGGGTTGTGCAACCAAGGAATGAGCCAAAATGTGGAATCCACGAAAATGCTCTTGTTGCATAGCACTAGAGAGACGCTAGCACGATTGCACAATACACGGATACAAAACTTGTGCACAACCTACTAGGCCAAAATGCAACGACTTCTATCCCAAGTATGCTATATGTATGGTATTTCGGTGATATGATCCAAATGATCGAGTATGAAAAATCTTAATGTAGTATGATGCTATGGTTCTTGCTTATAATCTCTTTGCTTATATTTTCCTTTTTCTTAAAAGCTTGTTTGGCTTTTTCTCTTTTGAGCTCTTTTCTCATGCAAAACTTCAGAACCAAGATAGCAATTGTGTATATGCGAAGACAACTTTGTGACACAAAAGATGATACCAAGATGTGCACCACGATGATACAGTATGTATGCTATGGTAAGTATGATAACTAATGTGCACAAGTCACGTTGCCGGCAATACTCAAAGGCTAGTCTTGATGGGAAAGTAACACAAAATTCGCTATGGTAGTTATCAATGCAATGGCAAGGAATGTACCGTGGAAGGATACCACGATACCAAAATGATATGGACGTTATGGTTCTTGCTTACGGTCGAGATGTCGATGATGAATATGAGCAGCCGTGTTGTCATTGGCGAACCGTCCCTAAGTAGCCAAAACACGTTAGGAAACGGAAACCGCAACTGAAAACTCAAGGACCAAAATGTGTCAAAATTTGTTGGAGTGCGAAACGGGTGAGCGATGGTGGTTGCGGAAAGCGGTGGTGGTATGCAAGTGCGTATGCGGAAAGTGGCGGTGGAACGGTGTAGGAAACCAAACTGAAGATATTCAGTTTTGTCAGGGATGGTCGGACGACCGATGGTGGTTGGACAACCAGTAGTCGTCGGACGTCCGGAGATGGTCGGACGTCCGGTGCCTGGGTGATTTCGGGCACGGGATGAGCTCGGGATTTCGAGACCTGGGGGCGAAAATTGAGCAAAATGGAGCAATTTTGTGGATGGAAATGGTGGAGATGATGGGGGAAAGCTAAATCAACTCGTGGCAAAGCAAATCCATGGATCAAATCCAACAAAGCTTCATGACACCAACAAATCACAAAAAAAATTGGGGGCTATTTTTGGTGGGGATTTTCGAAATTGGGGAAGAACACAACAAAATCAAGCTAGAGAACAAGGGGTGGGGGCTCCAAATACATGATCAACGTGGCTCATGGTACCAAGATGATGTAGGGTAGAACCCTAGATGCCCGATCTTTCATGATTGTAGGGGATCCTACGAAGAACACGAATAACACGAGAGGGAAAACGAGGGGAACATGAGGGAAAACACAAGAGAAATCACTCAACCAACAAGATCTGGTCACACATTTGCTAGATCCTCGAAACAAAAAGAGTGATACACAATTCAAAGTCAACAAAGGACGATACAAAAGGTATTCCCCATGAGGAGGTCTTGAAGGGTCTTCCCATGATGGGGTCTTGAATACGCTTGGGGGATCTTCTCCGAAGAGGTCGTGAGCTTCGAGGAGAAGTAACGAAGTGGATGAGCAAAGCTCTATCTCAAATATGAGCTATCACAATGCTAACCCTAGAAAGAGGGAGGAGGAGGTCTATTTATAGTCTTAGTGGACGAAAGGTTAAGTGGCTTCGGCCCAACTCGCGAGCGGGCATACAGGCGTCGGACCTCCGACGGTCACCGGTCGTCCAAAGGCTCGCGAGAATTCGGACGTCCGGTGTTGGTTGGGCGTCCGATGTTTCAGCTCTGGTCAAGACTTTTGGTCATCCGGTCGGGGACGGTCGTCCAGTCGGTCGGTCGTCCGGTCGGTCGGTCGTCCGGAGGTCTCCATTCTTCCGACATCTTGGCTCGGGTGTGGTGGTGTCGGTCGTCCGGACGCTGGGAGGTGTCGGCCGTCCAGTGTTGCTCGGACGTCCGGGCGCTGGAGCATGCGCTGGCTGGGACTTGGCTGGCCGGTCAGAGCCTCCAGGCGTCAGACGTTCGAGAGATGTCGGTCGTCCGATGACTGGGAGTTTCGAGCAGTCCTTCTTGTCCATTGAACTTGGTGTCCACGCCGTCTTGTCTGTTGGGTGCAGCTAATCCGTGGCTTCCCTCCAAATACCTGATCACACATAGGGTCTCCGCATGAGGTAGTAGCCATGTCTCATAGGTAGAAAGTGGAAGTTCGGAGAGGAGCGAGTTCACCTTATCTTCGATAGCCTTTGCTCGAGCTCTTGTCATTGGTCCAAGTGGTGTTGTGGGAGAAGTAGGTACGTCTATGGGGATGATCGTGGGATGCTCCGCATCACATATCTTCCACTTAACCTAGATGAGAAAAGGTGACGATTCCTCCATTAGACAACTTTGTTGTTATGCACGACCAAACTTTAACACAAATTGACCATCTAATATAAATTGCCATTGATCAACACCATTGATGTTGGAGCCCTAAAGCAACTTGCAATACCTCGAGTATCTTTTTTTGTACAACATTTACTAATTATGCTATGGGACTTTTCTCAAATAGTATGGCATGATAAGCTCGTAGACTGCATGCTTATTCTAAATCATTCCGCTTCATATTTGACTTACCTGGCCACTGTGGTAGCTCCTCTCTCTCCTCCCTTTTGCTTCTACACTAGGGGTTGGGGTGCCACCTTGTGGTGCCTCCAGAGAGGAAGCTAGGCGGTGCCAAGTTGGCAGCCGCCCATTCCAATTTCTTCTTTCTATCCTTGGTAACACATGGACATAGCATTTAAGTAAGAAGTTGCACTATAAATTTCAAAAGAGCTAAATAAATGACATTTAAATACAAGGAAATTAGGGCATCTGAAACACAAAACACTGGAAGGCATGATATAGAATCAAACAGAGGGAGAGAGGCCACACATACTCATGAGTAATGAATTCAACATTCAACTATGACATGAAGTGCTTCACCAAAACAATAAGACCACAATGACTAAAAATTTAAAGGGTCTTCAAACCGAATGCTCAAATTGTAATATCACAAAGAAATGCCACTCAGTTCCATGGAGATCCTTGGCTGCCAGTTCTTGACATGCCCTGCGAAGCAACGAGAGGAAGACACTCTTCATCATGTCTCCTAAGAATAGAGACGGGGGATACATGCGGCAAGAAGTGCACGAGAATAGAGACGGGGAGCTTGTCGCCAAGTTTAGTCTCCAAGCTTAGTCACCAAATTTGTATTATCCATTATCCATTTTAAGAGACAACTAAGCCAATAGTCAAATTCCTATGGGCAGAGATCAAGCCATAAGAATTTAAGACAAACATATAAGCACTGAAGTATATGGGACCTCCTTCAAAAATTTATTCAACCTTTCATACAAACCCAAGCAAATCCAATAAAGCCCCTCAATTGGAGATGGTGAAAAAATGATGGAAGAGGAGGTGTCGTTGCTTACCTCGCTGCTGCTGCCATGGATCTGGAGCTCTTGGGAGAGGGGGCCACTAAGGCATGACACCATCGACCCAACGTCGGTGGCGTGCTCGCAGCCACTTTGTGCTTGCTAATTGAAGTTTATTCTGATTGAAACATGAGACCCATGGCAATAGTAATCCCGTTAACATGGTAAATTACTCATATTGCATACCAACTATGTAAAACCATCAATTTCTAGATGTTATAATACCATACTAATTACTGAAGATTATAAAACCTTCTATGGTCAAATGTTGGACTTGCAGTCGATTTATTTCTACATCTAAAATCTAAATGGTATCATTTTTGCAATGAAGCGAATCAAAATTGCAAATTCTGTAAACAATCCCCACGATCACAAGAAAATTTACTACATCATATTATTTCCTCGAACATACTTAGCTTGCTAGCACGGAAATCTAGTTTCTATTTGAGTCATTCAGCATCCTCTCATTTTATTCCGCTCTTTCTTCTAATAAATTATCAAAGTCAGAACCGTCATTGAGAAAAACCTATACATCAGAATTTTCCAGTATCAGACCAACAGGGAATCATGCAAGATAACAAAAATCCTCTCAGTTCTATCATGTGCATTCAGAAAATATGTATTGCTTGGTAATATAAAAGAGTTTCTGGACACATACTCCTTGGCTTCTTCTAAGCATCAGCAGAAGAATGTTTGTTTGTAGTTGAGATATGAGGAAGAAAGAAGGCCATTCAGAAAGGATACTGCCTACTTCGACTTCATGAAGTTTTAGCGCTATTTCTCCAGCCCATGCTGCTTTATTGGCAAGGGTTGTTTGAATTATCAGAGGTGTCATATGTGCAGTCTTAGATCCTGCAAATAATAACTACATTGTGAAGTATGAAGTTTAACCTGGACACATAGGTCGAAGACATCGGCAAAACAAGCAGTCAAACTTAGAAGCAATAGACTAAAAGATTAGATACACTCACGGGCTAGAACAGTACAAAATGCACCAAGAAATGATCTCATCATACCCTAAATGTCTTGCCATCAATTAAAAGGCATCAGACCACAAGATTAAATACACTCATGGTTAGAATGATACAAAATGCTCCAAGAGATCTCACATGCCCTCAATGGTTTCCATAAAAAAATAGCAAGACTAATCTTACAAAATTGCTTACGAGATTGACATAGGCACTAATGACATACTGCCAACACCATGGTACAGGAAATGAGAAGGAATTTACTCTCGTAATATTCACATTACCTCTGGAGAAGGCATCTTGATAGTGTGCACCTTGATCTCTATGTACCTCATGGTGGACCCCTGCGCCCGCTACTCCATCCTCACCATGATCTCGTCGCTAGCCTTGCTCATCCAGCTTACGACGACGACGCATGTGCAACCAGCTTATCACTCTGGCCGCGATATGCATATATATGAAAACAAAACACAGTCATAGTGTAGAAATAATCTCCACATTAGATCACAATCAATGTGGAGATGATACATGTATTTTGTAGGGAAAAATTCCAGAAGGCATATCGTATTTTAGAGTAAAAATAGTTGATAAATAGAGAAAAGCACATGCACTTTTTTGTGCATTGCCTTGCTTTGTCTAACACACAGTAACAATCCTCCAATAGTGAGGACAACTTGAGAAAAATATACACGCATTTTAGAAAGAGAATGCAAGTGTCATTAGCATTGTGGCAGAGTGTTAATCGAAAGGACAACAACAAAATTCTCAAGAACTAAAGGAAGTTGGTGTGGCTCACATTTAGCTTTACTTGAAGACAACAAATCTGCTAATGACCAGATTATAAAATACCAGGAGGTCCGTCTAGCCGGAACATTGGGTTCTCTGAACAAAGAAGAGGGCAATCCTTAGCAATCTAGAAACTTCCTTTTCAGTTCAAAAAGAGATAGTAGTACAGTAACATTTGGAGCTGAAGCAATTTTTAAATAAGGAAAACTTCCTTTGATAATGTCCTTGTGTAATAATTGCAAATAATAATAATGGAAATCTTGTTAGGGTGTCATACCATTAGCAATGCATATCTAGTGTAAATATTAAGGTAATCAAAAATCAAAAAATGTAACCTTGGGGGAAGATGAGCAGTGGCAGCCTACACACAAAACATTGATCTAAAATGATGATATTGCGACTAACACTAAATACATGAACTACAATTAATATGTGAAATCCTAAATAATTAGCATCCTTGCCCATGACCTGCTGTAAGTGCATCTAGTGCCACCCCTAGTTGGTTTTGGAGTATTGATGACAAAGTTGGTTGAGGGACTAATGCGTTTGTGAGAATTGTAGGATAACGCAGGTAGTGTCCCTCACTGATTCGGTTTACCCATCGGAGATGACCCCTAAAAATGTATGAAGACATTGAAGACAATGGTGGTATGTGAAGATATTCATATTGAAGTCTATGACATGAGAAGACAATGAGTGAAGACTATGGAGCGCGAAGACTGTGTTGTTTCGCTATTTCCTTTTCTTCTTTGTTGAGTCATAGGAACCACCGTATTGTTAAGTGGGGTCCAAGTGAACTAACTCAGAATGACTGAAGTGATGCTCAACCCAAATCCTATGTCTTCGAGCGAAGACAATGAGAGCAAATCTTATCCAGAGCTGGATGAGTCAGCTTTGCTTGTAGCCCAAGTAAAGTTGTCGTGTGCGTTTGAAATCTGACCGTTGGAACACGTGTCAGTTCCTTAGTGACCCAGGGTCATTTCGGACATATCAGGTCGGGTTGCCCAGTGGCTATAAATAGCCCACCCCCTACACCATAAATTGGTGGCTGCTCAGAGTTAGTGCACGACTTTTGTCGTTTGAGAGCAACCCACCTCGAAGCCTTTGAGAGAGAGAAATCCTTGCGAGGACCAAGCCCAAACACCCAGAGCCAAAGAGTGTTAGGCATCACTGAAGTCTTTCTGTCTGTGTGACCTGAAGACTTATTACACTTGAGGAGTGTGAATCCTCTAGCCGGTTAGGCGTCGCGTTCTGAGCATCCAAGAGTCATTGTGGATAGCCGGTGAACGAAGTCTGTGAAGGTTCGGAAGTCTACCTTGAAGACTTACCAGAGTGATTGGGCGAGGACTGTGTGTCCTTATCTCAAGGGGAATAAGGTGAAGACACGGTCTTCTGAGTTGAATCTCAGCCTCCCTAACCAGACATACAGTTATCACAGCAACTGGAACTGGTCCAACAAATCCCGTGTCTTCAACAAGTGAGTGGTTCTATCCTCTACCTTCCTTTACTTAGAGTTTGTCTTCGTGAAGTCATTGCCTATCTGTCGTACATGTTTGACTTCATTGCTTGACTACTATCGTTGATTGACTTCATACTATCTTCCATCCTGATCCTTACTACTTAGCTGCTATTAGTCCTGTACTTTCACATCATTGCATACTTGACTATGGTTTGCTTATTGTAGTTTATCTTCTGCTGCATATCAATTAGGTCATTTCTATTGTTTGTCTTCAAAACTTCCATGTTTTGAATACTTTCATAAAAATCGCCTATTCACCCCCCCTCTAGTCGATAACTAGCACTTTCAATTGGTATCAGAGCAAGGTACTCCCTTGTTCTGTGTGATTCAGTTTAACCACCTGGAGTTTTAGCTATGTCAACTACAGGATTGAGGAACATATCTTGCCCCACCTTTGACGGTCATGAGTATCCCCGATGGAAGGCCATGATGAAGAAGCGACTCATGGCTATGGATAGCGAACTATGGACCGTCATCGAGATTGGCCTTACTAATATATGCAAGATGGTTGAGGCCGATGACATTCGCAAGTACACTCTACTGAACCTTACGACGAAGGATGTCATCTGCTCCCATTTGTCCCGAAATCAGTTCAGGAATGTTATGCACCTCAATCACGCGAAGCTGATCTGGGACCGGCTTTCTGAGGTCTATGAAGGTCATCGTACTCGTCATGATCCTTGGTTTGAGGACTACAAGAAGTCTCTTAAGGAGATGACCTTTGCACCTGAATCACCATCATCTTCACCATGCCTCATGGCAAGGGGTGATAAGGTAACTGAATGCTACCTCTCTGAAACTAGTGATGATGAGTCAGGTGATGAATTTGGCCCCAGTTATGTCAAGCTTGCTTCCCTTGCCACTAAACAACAAAGAGTCTTGGAAAGGGTTCAAGACATGCTTAGTAAGAGCGATGATATGTTGGGTGAAGAAATGGATCAGTCAAAAGCATTGGCTGAGAGTCTTCAGAGACTTCATTCCAAGTTTGACGTCCTTCAAGATCAACATAATGCTCTCTTGTCTGATCACGAGAAGCTTTCTTCTGAATGTCTTCAAAGAAAGCAAGATCTTGAAAAGATAAGGGTGGATTATGAAGATCTTCAGAAGGAGCACGATTCATTACTTGCTCAACAGATCAGTCCCGCTCAGGATGGATTTGAACCACCATGTCTAAAATGCATTGAGCGTGATAACGCTACATCTGTTGCTGAATGTTCCACTGCTGCTACTGTTACATTGTCTTCAACTACTAATGTGATAACTAACTCCTCTGCGGAGGATACCACCACTATTGCTGATGAAAATGCTAGGATGAAGACATTGCTTGAAACAGGGATGTATAAAATTCTAAAAGGACATCAAACACTGTGTGATGTCCTCAAAAAGCAGATTCTGAACCGAAACCCTAGGAAAGAGGGTGTTGGGTTCGAGAGGAAAATGAATGTCGATGGCTCCTACTGGAAGCCTGATCAGTATCCCAAAACCACATGGGTTGCTACAAAGGAACCTTCAGTGGATTCATCCACCTTATCAGGCTTTACCTGTGCTAATCCTATTGTTATTGATGAATCCTTTGATGCAAACTATAAGCTGTTCAAGAATCAGAATGGTGAAGTGTTTGCCAGGTATATTGGTACTAACTGCAGGAATGGACCACCTATGAAGAAGATCTGGGTACCTAAGCAGTGCATTGAGAGTCTTCCTGTGAATGTTGTCATGACACCACCAAGGAAGAAGACAAACCGCAGACCTATGGCTTCATATGGCCCAAAGGCTTCATACAGATACAGGACTCATCTGAGTCACCCTAACGCCAATGTTTTGCAGGGAAATCATACTCAGACTTATGAATATGAGCGTGTGTCTTCAAACCGCTATGTTCATAGAACTAAGAACTTTTCTGCTTATTCATATGAGTGTCATTCACCTCCTGCAAGGCTATTTGCTAGGGCTTCAAAGCCGAAATTCTCAGATGCTGCACTTAGACTCATTGCTTCTAAGCCACCCCTGAAAATGTGGGTGGCGAAGAAGAATTAACTTTCTTTTGCAGAGAAAGGTCTCCAGCCTACAATCAAAGGCGTCCGATGCTATTGCTGGGGACCTAAAACTCATTAAGGATGCATGATAAAATGTCTTACTATATATTTCACATCTGAATCACTTACCAGTCATACTATGAGTCCTAACCTTGATCTAAGTTGTGACAATCCTTGTGTGTGTCAAATGCTTATGCTTCACAACACTCTTTGTGAAGCCTATCCTCCTAACTGCACTGTAGGGTATGTCACCAAAAGCTTCAGAATGGATCATGGACAGCGAATGCACAAATCATATGACTGGTGATTGAAGTCTTCTCATGGACTCAACCTTACGTCCATCCTACAAGAGTCACATCACATTTGCTGACACTGGTAAAAGCAAGGTATTGGGTCTAGGTAGAGTTGCAATCTCAAAGGATCAACACATGGATAAAGTGATGCTTGTTGAATCCCTTGGTTTCAACTTAATGTATGTCTCAATGCTTTGTGACTTGAACATGATTGTGCTATTCGGAAAATATTGTTGCCTTGTACTAATGGAATCTGACAAGTCTCTAGTCTTTGAAGGGTATCGGAAAGATGATCTATACATGGTAGATTTCTTAGCAGGTCCATAGCTTGCCGTATGTCTTCTCGCAAAAGCTTCAGAATGCTGGCTTTGGCATCAGAGGCTGGGGCATGCTGGCATGAGGAACTTACACACACTTGTCAATAAGAAGCATGTCATAGGCATCGAGGGTGTCAAGTTCAAGAAGGATCATCTGTGTGGTGCCTGCGAAGCTGGAAAGATGACTAGGGCAAGGCACCCCTCGAAGACAATCATGACAACATATCAACCCTTCGAGCTGTTACACATGGACTTATTTGGACCTACTCACTACTCAACCCTCACAACAACTGCATGTCTTTATGGCTTCGTCATTGTTGATGACTACTCAAGATACACATGGGTGCATATAATTCTCTACAAGACTGAAGTGCAAGATGTCTTCAGACGCTTCGCCAATCGAGCAATGAACAATTATGGCGTGAAGATCAAGCATATCAGAAGTGACAATGGCACTGAATTCAAGAACACCGGACTTGATCTTTATCTGGATACAATGGGAATCACTCATGAGTTCTCTGCTCCATACACACCTCAGCAAAATGGCATCATTGAGCGCAAGAACAGAACCCTCATTGAGATGGCTTGAACAATGCTCGACGAATACAAGACACAAAGAAAGTTCTGGCCTGAAGCTATTGACACAGCATGTTACATCATCAACTGTGTTTACATCCATAAGCTTCTAAACAAAACATCCTATGAGCTCCTTACTGGCAAGAAGCCAAATGTCAGCTACTTAAGAGTATTTGGAGCTAGGTGCTGGATCAAGGATCCCCATCACAAGTCAAAATTTGCACCTAAGGCCACGAAGGCTTCATGCTTGGCTATGGAAAGGACTCGCACTCCTACAGAGTCTTCAACCTCTATCACTACAAAATCGATGAAACAGTGGACGTGAGATTTGATGAAACAAATGGTTCACAAAGAGAACTCCTGCCAAGTACAGTAGATGAAGCTCCGCCCAGCGAATCTATCAAGCTGATGGGAACTGGTGAAATCATGCCTTCTGAAGCACAGCCTGAAGAGGAACTTATCATTTCTGCACCTAACCAACCTGAAGACAATGCTCAGACCGAAGACAATCCTCCCAATGATGACAATGATCAGCAAGAGCAAAGTCTTCATCCAGTTCATCCTCGTGTTGCAAATGAAGTACAAATTGAGAAGATAATTGATAACATCAATGCACCTGGTCCACTCACTCGCTCAAGAGCAACACAGTTAGCAAATTTCTGTGGGCACTTTTGGTTTGTATCAATATCAGAACCCAAGAAAGTGTTGGGGAACATAGTAATTTCAAAAAAATTCCTACGCACACGCAAGATCATGGTGATGGCATAGCAACAAGAGGGGAGAGTATTGTCCATGTACCCTCGTAGACCGTAAGCGGAAGCGCTATGACAACGTGGTTGATGTAGTCGTACGTCTTCACGATCCGACCGATCCAAGTATCGAACGTACGGCACCTCCGAGTTCAGCACACGTTCAGCTCGATGACGATCCCCGGGCTCCGATCCAGCAAAGCGTCGGGGATGAGTTCCGTTAGCACGACGGTGTGGTGACAATGATGATGCTCCACCGGCGCAGGGCTTCGCCTAAACTCCGCGACGATATGACCGAGGTGGAATATGGTGGAGGGGGGCACCGCACACGGCTAAGGAACAATCCGTAGATCAACTTGTGTGTACTAGGGTGCCCCCCTGCCCCCGTATATAAAGGAGCAAGGGGGGGTGCGGCCAGACTAGGAGGAGGCGCGCCGGAGGAGTCCTACACCCACCGGGAGTAGGACTCCTCCCCCCCCCCTTTCCTAGTTGGATTACGACTTGGGGGGAGGGAAAGAGGAAAGGGGGGCGCCGCCCCCCCCCCCTCCTCCCTTGTCCTATTCGGACTAGGGGGAGGGGGCGTGCGGCCTGCCCTGGCCGGCCCTCCTCTTCTCCCTCATGGCCCACTAAGGCCCATTAACCCCCGGGAGGGTTCCGGTAACCCCCGGTGTTCCGGTAAAATCCCAATTTCACCTGGAACTATTCCAATGTCCAAACATAGGCTTCCAATATATCAATCTTTATGTCTCGACCATTTCGAGACTCCTCGTCATGTCCGTGATCACATCCGAGACTCCGAACAAACTTCGGTACATCAAAACTTATAAACTCATAATAAAACTGTCATCGTAATGTTAAGCGTGCGGACCCTACGGGTTCGAGAACTATGTAGACATGACCTAGAACTATTCTCGGTCAATAACCAATAGCGGAACCTGGATGCCCATATTGGTTCCTACATATTCTACAAAGATCTTTATCGGTCAAACCGCATAACAACATACGTTGTTCCCTTTGTCATCGGTATGTTACTTGCCCGAGATTCGATCGTCGGTATCCAATACCTAGTTCAATCTCGTTACCGGCAAGTCTCTTTACTCGTTACGTAATGCATCATTCCGTAACTAACTCATTACCTACATTGCTTGCAAGGCTTATAGTGATGTGCATTACCGAGAGGGCCCAGAGATACCTCTCCGACAATCGGAGTGACAAAACCTAATCTCGAAATACGCCAACTCAACATGTACCTTTGGAGACACCTGTAGTACTCCTTTATAATCACCCAGTTACGTTGTGACGTTTGGTAGCACCCAAAGTGTTCCTCCGGTAAACGGGAGTTGCATAATCTCATAGTTGCAGGAACATGTATAAGTCATGAAGAAAGCAATAGCAATATACTAAACGATCAAGTGCTAGGCTAACGGAATGGGTCATGTCAATCACATCATTCTCCTAATGATGTGATCCCATTAATCAAATTACAACACATGTCTATGGTTAGGAAACATAACCATCTTTGATTAATAAGCTAGTCAAGTAGAGGCATACTAGTGACATTGTGTTTGTCTATGTATTCACACATGTATTATGTTTCCGGTTAATACAATTCTAGCATGAATAATAAACATTTATCATGATATGAGGAAATAAATAATAACTTTATTATTGCCTCTAGGGCATATTTCATTCAGTCTCCCACTTGCACTAGAGTCAATAATCTAGATTACACAGTAATGATTCTAACACCCATGGAGTCTTGGTGCTGATCATGTTTTGCTCGTGAGAGAGGCTTAGTCAACGGGTCTGCAACATTCAGATCCGTATGTATCTTGCAAATTTCTATGTCTCCCACTTGGACTTGGTCCCGGATGGAATTGAAGCGTCTCTTGATGTGCTTGGTCCTCTTGTGAAATCTGGATTCCTTTGCCAAGGCAATTGCACCAGTATTGTCACAGAAGATCTTCATTGGTCCCGATGCACTAGGTATGACACCTAGATCAGAAATGAACTCCTTCATCCAGACTCCTTCATTTGCTGCTTCCGAAGCAGCTATGTACTCCGCTTCACATGTAGATCCCGCCACGACGCTTTGTTTAGAACTGCACCAACTTACAGCTCCACCGTTTAATAAAAATACGTATCTGGTTTGCGATTTAGAATCGTCCGGATCAGTGTCAAAGCTTGCATCGACGTAACCACTTACGACTAGCTCTTTGTCACCTCCATATACGAGAAACATATCCTTAGTCCTTTTCAGGTATTTCAGGATGTTCTTGACCGCTGTCCAGTGATCCACTCATGGATTACTTTGGTACCTTCCTGCCAAGCTTATTGCTAAGCATACGTCAGGTCTGGTACATAGCATTGCATACATGATAGAGCCTATGGCTGAAGCATAGGGAACATCTTTCATTTTCTCTCTATCTTCTGCTGTGGTCGGGCATTGAGTTTGACTCAACTTCACACCTTGTAGCACGGGTAAGAACCCTTTCTTTGCGTGATCCATTTTGAACTTTTTCAAAATTTTATCAAGGTATGTGCTTTGTGAAAGTCCTATTAAGCGTCTTGATCTATCTCTATAAATCTTGATGCCCAATATGTAAGAAGCTTCACCGAGGTCTTTCATTGAAAAACTTTTATTCAAGTATCCCTTTATGCTATCCAGAAATTCTATATCATTTCCAATTAATAATATGTCATCTACATATAATATCAGAAATGCTACAGAGCTCCCACTCACTTTCTTGTAAATACAGGCTTCTCCAAAAGTCTGTATAAAACCATATGCTTTGATCACACTATCAAAGCGTTTATTCCAACTCCGAGATGCTTGCACCAGTCCATAAATGGATCGTTGGAGCTTGCACAGTTTGTTAGCACCTTTTGGATCAACAAAACCTTCTGCCTGCATCATATACAACTCTTCTTCCAAAAATCCATTCAAGAATGCAGTTTTGACATCCATTTGCCAAATTTCATAATCATAAAATGCAGCAATAGCTAACATGATTCGGACAGACTTAAGCATCGCTACGGGTGAGGAAGTCTCATCGTAGTCAACCCCTTGAACTTGTTGAAAACATTTCGCAACAAGTCGAGCTTTATAGACAGTTACATTACCATCAGCGTCAGTCTTCTTCTTAAAGATCCATTTATTCTCAATGGCTTGCCGATCATCGGACAAGTCAACCAAATTCCATACTTTGTTCTCATACATGGATCCCATCTCAGATTTCATGGCCTCTAGCCATGTTGCGGAATCTGGGCTCATCATCGCTTCCTCATAGTTCGTAGGTTCATCATGGTCAAGTAACATGACTTCCAGAATAGGATTACCATACCACTCTGGTGCGGATCTTATTCTGGTAGACCTACGAGGTTCAGTAGAAACTTGATCTGAAGTTTCATGATCAATATCATTAGCTTCCTCACTAATTGGTGTAGTTGTCACAGGAACCGGTTCTTGTGATGAACTACTTTCCAATAAGGGAGCAGGTATAGTTACCTCATCAAGTTCTACTTTCCTCCCACTCACTTCTTTCGAGAGAAACTCCTTCTCTAGAAAGGATCCGATTTTAGCAACGAAAATCTTGCCCTCAGATTTGTGATAGAAGGTGTACCCAATAGTCTCTTTTGGGTATCCTATGAAGACACATTTCTCCGATTTAGGTTCGAGCTTATCTGGTTGAAGTTTCTTCACATAAGCATCGCAGCCCCAAACTTTAAGAAACGACAACTTTGGTTTCTTGTCAAACCACAGTTCACAAGGCGTCGTCTCAATGGATTTTGATGGTGCCCTATTCAACGTGAATGCGGCCGTCTCTAAAGCATAACCCCAGAAAGATAGTGGTAAATCAGTAAGAGACATCATAGTTCGCACCATATCTAGTAAAGTACGATTACGACGTTCAGACACACCATTTTGTTGTGGTGTTCCGGGTGGCGTGAGTTGCGAAACTATTCCGCATTGTTTCAAATGTAAACCAAACTCGTAACTCAAATATTCTCCTCCACGATCAGATCGTAGAAACTTTATTTTCTTGTTACAATGATTTTCCACTTCACTCTGAAATTCTTTGAACTTTTCAAATGTTTCAGACTTGTGTTTCATTAAGTAGATATACCCATATCTGCTCAAATCATCTGTGAAGGTGAGAAAATAACGATACCCGCCGCGAGCCTCAACGTTCATTGGACACAAACATCAGTATGTATGATTTCCAACAAATCAGTTGCTCGCTCCATAGTTCCGGAGAATGGCGTTTTAGTCATCTTGCCCATGAGGCACGGTTCGCAAGTACCAAGTGATTCATAATCAAGTGATTCCAAAAGCCCATCAATATGGAGTTTCTTCATGCGCTTTACACCGATATGACCTAAACGGCAGTGCCACAAATAAGTTGCACTATCATTATCAACTCTGTATTTTTTGGTTTCAACACTATGAATATGTGTATCACTACTATCGAGATTCAATAAAAATAGACCACTCTTCAAGGGTGCATGACCATAAAAGATATTACTCATATAAATAGAACAACCATTATTCTCTGATTTAAATGAATAACCGTCTCGCATCAAACAAGATCCAGATATAATGTTCATGCTCAACGCTGGCACCAAATAACAATTATTTAGGTCTAAAACTAATCCCGATGGTAGATGTAGAGGTAGCGTGCCGACCGCGATCACATCGACTTTGGAACCATTTCCCACGCGCATCGTCACATCGTCCTTAGCTAATCTTCGCTTAATCCGTAGTCCCTGTTTCGAGTTGCAAATATTAGCAACAGAACCAGTATCAAATACCCAGGTACTACTGCGAGCATTAGTAAGGTACACATCAATAACATGTATATCACATATACCTTTGTTCACTTTGCCATTCTTCTTATCCGCCAAATACTTGGGGCAGTTCCGCTTCCAGTGTCCAGTCTGCTTGCAGTAGAAGCACTCAGTTTCAGGCTTAGTTCCAGATTTGGGTTTCTTCTCTTGAGCAGCAACTTGTTTGTTGTTCTTCTTGAAGTTCCCCTTCTTCTTCCCTTTGCCCTTTTTCTTGAAACTGGTGGTCTTGTTAACCATCAACACTTGATGCTCCTTCTTGATTTCTACCTCCGCGGCTTTTAGCATTGCGAAGAGCTCGGGAATAGTCTTGTCCATCCCTTGCATATTATAGTTCATCACGAAGCTCTTGTAGCTTGGTGGCAGTGATTGAAGAATTCTGTCAATGACACTATCATCAGGAAGATTAACTCCCAGTTGAATCAAGTGATTATTATACCCGGACATTTTGAGTATGTGTTCACTGACAGAACTATTCTCCTCCATCTTGCAGCTATAGAACTTATTGGAGACTTCATATCTCTCAATCCGGGCATTTGCTTGAAATATTAACTTCAACTCCTGGAACATCTCATATGCTCCATGACGTTCAAAACGTCATTGAAGTCCCGGTTCCAAGCCGTAAAGCATGGCACACTGAACTATCGAGTAGTCATCAGCTTTGCTTTGCGAGACATTCTTAACGTCATCAGTTGCATCTGCAGCAGGCCTGGCACCCAGCAGTGCTTCCAGGACGTAATTCTTCTGTGCAGCAATGAGGATAATCCTCAGGTTACGGACCCAGTCCGTGTAATTGCTACCATCATCTTTCAACTTTGCTTTCTCAAGGAACGCATTAAAATTCAACGGAACAACAGCACGGGCCATCTATCTACAACAAACATAGACAAGCAAAATACTATCAGGTACTAAGTTCATGATAAATTTAAGTTCAATTAATCATATTACTTAAGAACTCCCACTTAGACAGACATCTCTCTAGTCATCTAAGTGATCACGTGATCCAAATCAACTAAACCATGTCCGATCATCACGTGAGATGGAGTAGTTTCAATGGTGAACATCACTATGTTGATCATATCTACTATATGATTCACGTTCGACCTTTCGGTCTCCGTGTTCCGAGGCCATATCTGTATATGCTAGGCTCGTCAAGTTTAACCCGAGTATTCTGTGTGTGCAACTGTTTTGCACCCGTTGTATTTGAACGTAGAGCCTATCACACCCGATCATCACGTGGTGTCTCAGCACGAAGAACTTTCGCAACGGTGCATACTTAGGGAGAACACTTCTTGATAATTAGTGAGAGATCATCTTAAAATGCTACCGTCAATCAAAGCAGAATAAGATGCATAAAGGATAAACATCACATGCAATCAATATAAGTGATATGATATGGCCATCATCATCTTGTGCTTGTGATCTCCATCTTTAAAGCACCGTCGTGATCACCATCGTCACCGGTGCGACACCTTGATCTCCATCGTAGCATCGTTTTCGTTACGCCATCTATTGCTTCTATGACTATCGCTACCGCTTAGTGATAAAGTAAAGCAATTACAGGGTGTTTGCATTTCATACAATAAAGCGACAACCATATGGCTCCTGCTAGTTGCCGATAACTTCGGTTACAAAACATGATCATCTCATACAATAAAATATAGCATCACGTCTTGACCATATCACATCACAACATGCCCTGCAAAAACAAGTTAGACGTCCTCTACTTTGTTGTTGCAAATTTTACGTGGCTGCTATGGGCTTAGCAAGAGCCGTTCTTACCTACGCATCAAAACCACAACGATAGTTCGTCAAGTTAGTGCTGTTTTAACCTTCGCAAGGACCTGGCGTAGCCACACTCGATTCAGCTAAAGTGAGAGAGACAGACACCCGCCAGCCACCTTTAAGCACGAGTGCTCGTAACGGTGAAACCAGTCTCGCGTAAGCGTACGCGTAATGTCGGTCCAGGCCGCTTCATCTCACAATACCGCCAAACCAAAGTATGACATGCTGGTAAGCAGTATGACTTGTATCGCCCACAAATCACTTGTGTTCTACTCGTGCATATGACATCTACGCATAAAACCTGGCTCTGATACCACTGTTGGGGAACGTAGTAATTTCAAAAAAAATTCCTACGCACACGCAAGATCATGATGATGGCATAGCAACGAGAGGGGAGAGTATTGTCCACGTACCCTCGTAGACCGTAAGCGGAAGCGTTATGACAAAGCGGTTGATGTAGTCGTACGTCTTCATGATCCGACCGATCCAAGTTCCGAACGTACGGCACCTCCAAGTTCAGCACACGTTCAGCTCGATGACGATCCCCGGGCTCCGATCCAGCAAAGCGTCAGGGATGAGTTCCGTTAGCACGACAGCGTGGTGACAATGATGATGCTCCACCGGCGCAGGGCTTCGCCTAAACTCCGCGACGATATGACCGAGGTGGAATATGGTGGAGGGGGGCACCGCACACGGCTAAGGAACGATCCGTAGATCAACTTGTGTGTACTAGGGTGCCCCTGCCCCCGTATATAAAGGAGCAAGGGGGGTGCAGCCGTCCTAGGAGGAGGC
>NC_041391.1:265551206-265597288 GCF_002162155.2 Triticum dicoccoides
CCCCCCCCCCCTTTCCTAGTTGGATTAGGACTTGGGGGAGGGAAAGAGGAAAGGGGGGCGCCGCCCCCCCCCCTTCCTTGTCCTATTCGAAATAGGGGGGAAGGGGCGCACGGCCTGCCCTGGCCGGCCCTCCTCTTCTCCCTCATGGCCCACTAAGGCCCATTAACCCCCGGAAGGGTTCCGATAACCCCCCGGTGTTCCGGTAAAATCCCGATTTCACCCGGAACTATTCCGATGTCCAAACATAGGCTTCCAATATATCAATATTTATGTCTCGACCATTTTGAGACTCCTCGTCATGTCCGTGATCACATCCGGGACTCCGAACAAACTTCGGTACATCAAAACTTATAAACTCATAATAAAACTGTCATCGTAACGTTAAGCGTGCGGACCCTACGGGTTCGAGAACTATGTAGACATAACCTAGAACTATTCTCGGTCAATAACCAATAGCGGAACATGGATGCCCATATTGGTTCCTACATATTCTACGAAGATCTTTATCGGTCAAACCGCATAACAACATACGTTGTTCCCTTTGTCATCGGTATGTTACTTGCCCGAGATTCGATCGCCGGTATCTAATACCTAGTTCAATCTCGTTACCGGCAAGTCTCTTTACTCGTTACGTAATGCATCATTTCGTAACTAACTCATTAGCTACATTGCTTGCAAGGCTTATAGTGATGTGCATTACCGAGAGGGCCCAGAGATACCTCTCCGACAATCGGAGTGACAAAACCTAATCTCGAAATACGCCAACTCAACATGTACCTTTGGAGACACCTGTAGTACTCCTTTATAATCACCCAGTTATGTTGTGACGTTTGGTAGCACCCAAAGTGTTTCTCCGGTAAACGGGAGTTGCATAATCTCATAGTTGCAGGAACATGTATAAGTCATGAAGAAAGCAATAGCAATATACTAAACGATCAAGTGCTTGGCTAACGGAATGGGTCATGTCAATCACATCATTCTCCTAATGATGTGATCCTATTAATCAAATGACAACACATGTCTATGGTTAGGAAACATAACCATCTTTGATTAATAAGCTAGTCAAGTAGAGGCATACTAGTGACGTTGTGTTTGTCTATGTATTCACACATGTATTATGTTTCTGGTTAATACAATTCTAGCATGAATAATAAACATTTATCATGATATGAGGAAATAAATAATAACTTTATTATTGCCACTAGGGCATCTTTCCTTCAGAAAGTTGCTGAAGCCTTTATGGAACCTGAATGGATTCAAGGTATGCAAGAAGAACTTCAACAGTTCAAGCTGAACAATGTTTGGGAACTTGTCAAGCGACCTGACCCTCGCAAGCATAACATTATTGGAACAAAATGGATATATAGAAACAAGCAAGATGAGCATGGTCAAGTCGTCAGAAACAAAGCACGTCTTGTGGCTCAAGGATATACTCAAGTTGAAGGAATTGACTTCGATGAAATATTTGCTCCTGTTGCTAGGCTTGAAGCTATTCGCATACTGCTAGCCTATGCTAATCATCACAACATCTTGCTATATCAAATGGATGTGAAGAGTGCATTTCCCAACGGCAAGATTGAAGAAGAAGTATATGTTGCTCAACCACCTGGCTTTGAAGATCCAAAACATCCTGATATGGTGTACAGGCTAAACAAAGCACTCTATGGCCTCAAACAAGCACCTCCCGCTTGGTATGATACGATCAAAGACTTCTTGAAGAGCAAAGGCTTCAAACCTGGATCCCTCAATCCTACACTCTTCACGAAGACATATGATGGTGAACTGTTTGTGTGCCAAATATATGTGGATGACATTATCTTCGGCTGCACCAACCAGAAGTATAGTAATGAGTTCGGGTACATGATGCAAGAGCAATATCAGATGTCCATGATGGGTGAGCTGAAATTCTTCCTTGGTCTTCAAATTCGTCAGCAAAGGAATGGCATCTTCATATCTCAAGAAAAATACCTCAAAGATTGTCTGAAGAAGTTTGGAATGGAAGATTGCAAAGGTTACACGACGCCAATGCCAGCCAAACACCATCTTGGTCCCGACGACAATGGTAAAGAGTTCGATCAAAAGGTATACCGCTCCATGATTGGTTCTTTACTTTATCTATGTGCATCTAGGCCAGATATTATGCTTAGTGTTTGCATGTGTGCTCGATTCCAAGCGGCACCAAAGGAATCGCATCACTTAGCTATGAAGCGAATTCTTCGATATTTGGCTTACACCCCAACACTCGGATTATGGTATCCAAAGGGCTCAAAATTTGATTTGGTTGGATTCTTGGATGCTGATTATGCTGGTGACAAGGTGGATCGCAAGTCTACATCAGGCACATGTCACTTTCTGGGTCGATCACTTGTCTGTTGGTCTTCAAAGAAGCAGAACTGTGTATCACTCTCAACTGCTGAATCTGAATACATTGCTGCTGGATCTTGTTGCGCTCAGCTTCTATGGATGAAGCAAACTCTCAAGGACTATGGCATCAATCTGAAACAAGTACCTCTCTTCTGCGACAACGAGAGTGCCATCAAGATAGCCAACAATCCAGTCCAGCACTCGAAGACAAAGCACATTGAAATTCGTCATCAGTTTCTCAGAGATCATGTCATGAAGAAAGATATTGACATCATTCATGTCAACACTGAAGAGTAACTGGCAGATATCTTCACAAAGCCCTTGGATGAGAAAAGGTTTTGCAAGTTACGGTGTGAGCTAAATATCTTGGAATCCTCAAATGTCCTGTGATCGGGCACACATCCTAACACTTATGCATGTTGATAACTTAGATGTGCAACACACTAAGTAAATAATGTCTTCAATCAATGAAGACTTACATTCTGAGTGTGAATACATTAACATGGAATTTGACTTCGGAGCGCCACGATAATTGTGCGCCGTGTCTGGGTCTAATACTTCCTATACGGTGGGTAACGCCACCACCAAATTTCTCTGTTTGAAGTGTTTCACTCATGGCGTTATTTTTGCAATGACTTCGCATTTGGTTTGTCTTTAGTTTCAATTTATCTTCATGATTTTCTTCACTATGATGACTTGATTGCTTTCGGATATATATATATATATATATATATACATACATATATATATATATATATATATATATATACTAGTGTTCTGTCCTCTACAGCATTCACTTATAGCTATGTCTTCCTATTTGAATCTTTTGAACTAAGTGAATGTGAACGCACCATAATCTCTCTATGCTTTCTATCTCAAACTCTATCTGTCCAAATCATATGCATTCTATTAAAACTGTCGAATGTCTTCTCTATGTCCTAGTCAGCAGGAGGCACAGAGACAAACATTAAGTCTGTTTTAAATGACTCATCTTTATTGTTGAAATCCGGAGAAGCCGGAACAACCATCCGACATGCCTGGCGGGCGTGGGAACGTGGGACAACTCTGAGTATGTTGCATGCTTGCCATGTGCCCCTCAGATGTGAACCGCCAGGGGCACCTGCGTAATTGCGCTGTGCCGCACACTTCCTTATAAATACATGTCCCCTGCGGTAAAGAAAACCTTCTTCCACCTCTCCACGTCGTCAAAACCCTAGCACCACCGCTAGCTCTCGACGACGCCGGCGACGAAGTGCTTAGCTGCCGCAACTTCTCTGATGCCGTCCTCACGCCGGCCGCGGACATCGTCCTCTCCGCCGTCGCCGTAGGTGTCCTCCGTCGCCAAGTTAGGGCACGATGGATTGAACTGCTCGGTCTCCTATTCATCCCATCTAGCAGTTCTTCGTGTGGTAAATATAACTCTATTTTTACTGTCTTTTTGATCTTCAAAGATTCATCCTATCTACCAAAAGTGGTTTCTGTCTACACAATGTTAGATCTATTCTGTCTGCATCTCATACTGCCTAGTCTATTCACTTAAACTTCATATCCTGTTTGATTCCTCACTTGTACTTATTCACGGATTCGTACAAATCTGGAACCAACTCTCAACATATAAGTGAATGTCTTCGCATCATGAGGTCAATGTCTTCAAACTAATTTATCTTCAAAATCTTTTGAGAATGCATATGACCTCTTCCCCTTCCCTCGCATCTCTAATGCTGTCACAGGTACATGTCCGTGGGAGAATCCCTTGGTTCTCACAGTCTGCATTCGTTTGCAGAATACTTACAGCATCACATTAACTCTCCCGAAGCCAGTTCATGTTTGACCAGGAAGCGTAAGTCTTTGAAGCCTTTTGAACGTGTTGAAACCATTCAGTTTGAAGTTCATGGCTACAGAGAAATCAGTAAGGAAGGGTGGCAGACAGCATCGAGGGGGGACATCAAAAGATCTGCCTGATGACCTTGTAGAGCTTTACAAGACAGATTCTGAAGAGAATTATCATCAGCACAAGACACGAATCCAATGGATTCGACGCTATTGGGCTGAAGAATGGTTCAAGTACAAGTTTGTGACCCAGGAATATGCAGAGAAGAATGCTATCAAAAGTCCTTGGGGTGATATTCTCTATCGAGGCCTTCAACCCAAGAACAGAGCTGAAGCTATTGCATAGGGTTTCTATCCCTGTATGGTCCGTGGACCTCAGCTTGAGAATGCCGATCCATCATCATTGCTCTGGTGTCGTGATGATACTCTCTTCAAGTGCAACTTCCAGTACGCAAAGGCATCGGCCAAGGAAAACAAGAAGTCATTGGGATTAGACTTCAACCCTGGTCCCTCTGCTCCCCGTGCTGACGGCTCACGTGATGCAGAACCCAATGTCATCGGCCCCTTCTCCAACCTTGATGGCCTCATCACCTACATCTTGGTCCATGGTGCCAGAGTAGATCATTCTGATAATGATGCTGACACTGATGAAGCCCCAGCTCCTCCTCCGAAGCCACAGAAGCTAAAGAAGCCTAAGGCTTCAAGTTCAGCTGCTCCTCCAAAAGCTTCACGTGCGAAGCCACTGGCCACTGCACCTCCTGAAGACAATGTGCAGTCTGAAGATCTATCATGTATCTCCAAGAGGACGGAGAAGAAAAAGCAAATCGTCAAGCATACTGATCAGACCTTGACTCCTGCTACCATTCTGCGAGAAGAACCCATTGATCTATCCAGCGATGAAGATCTTGCAGATGATGCCCTTGAGCAACTGATCAAGAGCAAGGAAGAAGCAGAGATCTTCAATAACCTGCCTCTCTTCGATGTGGCAATCATCCATAACTTCATTGATGAGTGGTTTGACACCCCAATCTCAGCTTTGAAGATCTGCAGCTTCCCATTGGCCTCAGCGTTTCCTTCAATGGCGCCATTGCTTCTGAGCTAGCTCTCGCTCAGCGCATCGTTGAGCTGAAGAACAAGATTGACTATGAAAAGGCTCAGTTCAAGAAGCATGTGGCGAAGCTCAGCGTGCAAGATGTCAGAAACTTCAAGGTCATGCTGCACGAGCTTAAAGAAGCCTTTCTCAAGAAGCGCGAAGAAGCTCAGGGCTCTCGTGAGCGCATGAAGAGTTTGGCTGACAAATGTGTGCTTGCCTACAATGAGGCTGAGAAGCGCAAGTCTCTTGGTCGTCCTGGCATTGACCCCAGAATGGCTGCTAAGAAGAAGAAGCTCTCTACTGCCCAACCTGCACCTTCAAGTTAGGAAGCACCTCGCATAATCTTCCCAAGCAGCATGACTGGCTCGAAGCCAAAGGTCCTGTCAACCGCTTCAGAACAGAAGAAGATGAGGGTTGCCGAGGCTGAAGCCAGAAAAAGGAAGAATACTGAAGCCTCTGATGCTGCTCCCTCCAAGAAGAAGCGCAGAACCAAGAAGAATCGGGCTGCTCCCACAGAGCCCTTAGTTGTTGAACCTATCTTAGTGGTTCACCCTGCATCTGAACACCAAGAACGACGGATGATAGTTCATGAGTCTGCTTCCTCAGAGGCTCATGAAGCTGAAGACATTCCAGCAGCTGAACCCACCGCTGATGAAGACATTGGTCACGATGACAATGTTGAAGATGATGAAGTTCTTCCTCAGATCGAACACAACCTGGTCTCATCGCCTGTTCTCACGAACAGCGAACTCATCAGCATTGGTCGTCCTCTGACGCCAATTGCTCAGGATGCATCGTGGGCTGATCACCCACAGCAACAAGACTCCCCAAGTACTCCCCAACAACAACCACAAGTTACACCACCCGTGCAAGAAGAAGAAGACTTTGAGGCCCAGCCAACTCCATCTCCAAAGGCGTTGCCAGCATTACGCAGGCTTCGCAAAGGACAAAGGCCTCAAGTCCCTCTTTCGAGCGTTCCAGAAGGAGAAGTGCATCACCAACCTGTTGCACGTCAAGTGTTTCCTGAAGCCACTCCAACTGTGAATGTCTCCATGTCTGAAGCCCAAGCTGCTGAAGACAATCCGGCTGCATCAGCCGATGAAAGTCAAGAAGACGTACGTGTCCCTACTCCCCCCAATAATGAAGAAGTTGTTCCTGATGTGAACGTGCCAGTGCCCGACCCTCCAGCTCATCAAGTGGAGGTTGAAGATCTTGAAGCTGCCACCACCAACGCAAATGAAGCCAATGACGTAGTCATGGCTGAAGCTAATGTGGAGCTTGCACCAACCAGTGTGCCAGAAGCCAATGCGGCCACTGCTCCCGAAGCACCTGTTGTGCAGCCTGAAGCCTCAGTTGTTGCCATGCTCCTATTCTGCCACCAAGGCCCTATACAATTGAGCAAGCATACAATCATGGTCAGCTAACCACTGTCCGATGGCCCATTCTGGTTCCTCCGCCTACTGCCTCTGGTCCTCAGTTTGATTATCATGTTGAGCATAGGCCTAAGGTCCAGAAACCAAGCCAAGATTGCCAAGGTTCCCAGGTACTGCAAAATCTACAGGGTCCTTCAATGCAAATGGCTTCAAAAGCCACAACACCTTCTTTGACAGTGCAAAGAACCCTTACTCAAAGCCAAGAATATCATCTGATCGTTTCTGGAGCTATCAACAACGAAGCTATTACTCCTGCGTTCTGTATGATCAAGGGCGCATTTTCCCTCATATGCGCCTCGACACTGAAGCCATTGCTAGATTGCCATGCCTAGAAGAAGCTCTTGACTGCTTTCGTGATGCAGGTCTGCTCAGCTTTGTGACAAACAAAGAACATTGGAATGAGGAACTTTTGCTTCAATTCTATGCTACCCTCCACATTCGTGGCTACAACAGGGATATCAAGACATGGGTTCTCGAGTGGATGATAGGAAATGTTCATCATGAAGCCAAAGCTCTTGACGTCATTGAGCTTACAGGCCTACCCACTCCTGGAGAGCTATATGAACCTGATTGTAAACTACACCGCAATGCACTGGAGAGCATCTTCCATAAGCCTGAACCCAACATGAGCCAGATGTTGAGCATGATGAAGCCTTTGCCATCTGACGCTGAATACCCAACAGAGTTCTTTGTTGATGACCTTGAGTATCTGCCTCGCACAATATATCACATCATCAGGCGAACTCTATGGCCTATCAAAGGACATTCATCAGCGGCCAAACTTGAAGGAGCCATGAAGACATTGGTCTTTTACATCCTCAATGGCATCAGCTTCAATTCCCAAGAATTCTTCATCCGGCAACTTGCTGCGTCTGGATCTGACCTTTTTGGCCTGAAATTCTATGCTCCATGGGTCATGCGCCTCATCAAGCGACACTCCTCTGTCAACTATCAGCCCTCTGCTCGCAATCATCTGATCTTTCTACCATAGGTTGATATGTCTGTTGAAGCCATATACTCTGACCCTGCCAAGAAGCCTCTTTGTCTTCAAAATGTCGAGCACCAAAGCTTCACTCAACCCATATAAGGAGTCCAAGCAGTAACTCGAATCTATCCAATGGCTGGAAATACTCGTCTGCCTCATCGTGCGCAAACTGAAGCCACTGAAAGGACCATTGCCCAAAGGCCTAAGAAGCGCTCTCGTGTTCTAAATGACCGAGAACTTCTTGTGGCACTTCATCAGAAACAAGATAAGCATCACTATTGGCTCAAGAGACAGATGCAAAGCCTCTTGGTGGACGTCAATCGCATTCAAAATCTTGCCACCAAGAATGCATTTGTCGCTCACGAGACTTGTCGGCGATCATGGAAGAGTTTGACGCTGCTTAGTGCTGAAGCAGATCTTCAAGACGATGGCTTCACTGAAAGATTCAAGTTTGACTCCACTCCTCCACGGACTGCTGTCCTACGTCGAACTCCATCCCTTGAAGACTCTGACTATTCTTCCTCCACGACAACTGTGAATTCCAGAGTGATCGATGATGAAGATGATGCTACTTCACCGCCCCCTACTTCTGCACGCATCGACACTGCACCAAGTACGTCTGCACCGCCAAATAACAACGACAACCCTGCTGCTTCACCTACTCATGAGGACGAGTAGATGCTCTATGTCTTCAAACCTTTTTGGTCCTTACTGACAAAAGGGGGAGAAGCATATGATTTTGATAGTCTTCAAGCGGGTTCATATGGGCGGTTGCTTTATATTTTGCCTCGTGTTTACAACTCTCACGTTTGAAACATTTGGTTCTTTGAGTTGTAACACTTAAACTCGATGGTCGTCTGCTACTTATTTGCTTTACTGTGATGCGATGATAAATTCCGCATGTGCGATGATAACTTCCGCACTTGCATCATTCTGCAGACGTCCATTTTTCATTATGCATGTCATTCTATTTGCTATATCATTTCATGCATGATGAATTATCTTCATAAGTTGAAGAGGATCTCCACAAATACAACCTGCCATGTGCATTTGCATTCCAAAAGCAAATTACTTATATGCACATCTTCACGGGGAGCCCTTGCTACTTATGAAGACAATACCCTATCCTTTACAATTTCACATACTTTATCCCCGTTGAAAACTTCAACCAGTTTGTCATCAATCACCAAAAAGGGGGAGATTGTAAGTGCATCTAGTGCCACCCCTAGTTGGTTTTGGAGTATTGACGACAAAGTTGGTTGAGGGACTAATGCGTTTGTGAGAATTGCGGGATAACGCAGGTAGTGTCCCTCACTGATTCGGTTTACCGATCGGAGATGACCCCTAAAAATGTATGAAGGCATTGAAGACAATGGTGGTATGTGAAGATATTCATATTGAAGTCTATGACATGAGAAGACATTGAGTGAAGACTATGGAGCACGAAGACTGTGTTGTTTCGCTGTTTCCTTTTCTTCTTTGTTGAGTCATAGGAACCACCGTACTGTTAAGTGGGGTCCAAGTGAACTAAGTCAGAATGACTGAAGTGATGCTCAACCAAAATCCTATGTCTTCGAGCGAAGATAATGAGAGCAAATCTTATCCAGAGCTGGATGAGTCAGCTTTGCTTGTAGCCCAAGTAAAGTTGCCGTGTGTGTTTGAAATCCGACCGTTGGAACATGTGTCAGTTCCTTAGTGACCCAGGGTCATTTCGGACATATCAGGTCGGGTTGCCCAGTGGCTATAAATAGCCCACCCCCTACACCATAAATTGGTGGCTGCTCAAAGTTAGTGCACGGCTTTTGTCGTTTGAGAGCAACCCACCTTGAAGCCTTTGAGAGAGAGAAATCCTTGCGAGGACCAAGCCCAAACACCCAGAGCCAAAGAGTGTTAGGCATCACTGAAGTCTTTCTGTCTGTGTGACCTGAAGACTTATTACACTTGAGGAGTGTGAATCCTCCAGCCGGTTAGGCGTCGCGTTCTGAGCATCCAAGAGTCATTGTGGATCGCCGGTGAACGAAGTCTGTGAAGGTTCGAAAGTCTACCTTGAAAACTTACCATAGTGATTGGGCGAGGACTGTGTGTCCTTAGCTCAAGGGGAATAAGGTGAAGACATGGTCTTCTGAGTTGAATCTCAGCCTCCCTAACCAGACGTACAGTTGTCACAGCAACTAGAACTGGTCCAACAAATCCCGTGTCTTCAACAAGTGACTGGTTCTATCCTCTACCTTCCTTTACTTAGAGTTTGTCTTCGTTAAGTCATTGCCTATCTGTCGTACCTGTTTGACTTCATTGCTTGACTACTATCGTTGATTGGCTTCATACTATCTTCCATCCTGATCCTTACTACTTAGCTGCTATTAGTCTTGTACTTTCACATCATTGCATACTTGACTATGGTTTGCTTATTGTAGTTTATCTTCCGCTGCATATCAATTAGGTCATTTCTATTGTTTGTCTTCAAAACTTCCATGTTTTGAATACTTTCATAAAAATCGCCTATTAACCCCCCCTCTAGTCGATAACTAGCACTTTCACCTGCCCTCGGAGGCTCTTGTCCACGAGCTACCTATGTATATTTCGTAAGGAAATGGGAGTTCATAAGGAGGAGTTTGCTAAGACATTAGACTTGGGAAGTGGAATATTAGTCCCAATCCCATATTTGATACGTGTTGGGAATTGGACAAGAAATTAGTCTCCTAAAAAGTAAATCGGATGCAAAGCAACAAGAGACACGGGAACAATCAAAGACTGTTACACATCTATGGCCTTTTGGTGCTCTTGTTTATTATACTTTGAAAGTCAAACTGAAGGAAACATCCATTATTAAAGATCAAAGTTTCGAGGAAACTAAGCTTATAAGAATATAATCTATCATTTGCAACACTGTAATGGTACCTGAAATTAAAATGCACCAAGACATGGAAATTTGTCTTTGGCCTTTACTATTACGAAGAAGATAACTGTACCAAGATGGCTCCATATAAAATTCTACATGATCTGTGAAGAAAGCTTAAGATATTAGCAAAAAACAACTGTTAGTGACTCATGTTGCCTATCCAAAATCTGCTAGTTTCATCTTCCCTGTTTCCGTGAGCAAAATATATTCCGGCTTAATGTCCCTATGGATGATGCCAATTTCGTGGCAGTACTTCACCACTGACATGAGATCCTTGATCACAAATGTGGCTTGCAACTCATAGAAGGTAACATACCTGGCCATCTCGTCCAACAAGCGGCCGCCATTGCAGAGCTCCATGATGAGGTAGAACTTGCCGATGTCCTTGAAGACGGCCTTGAGCTTGATGTCGCCAGGGTGGCCCGGGAGGTGTTGCATGCCTGCATGATGTCGACCTCATAGTCTACCGCATCGTTGCCATTGTTGGGGAGTGGTGAACTCCTCACTGCCGCCGAGCTAGTACTCGGTATCGAGGCGCTTCTAGCGGCCTATCCGCGTGGCCGACGCTCGGGAAGAAGCGGGACACAAAAGGGTCCCTTCTTCCGGTGGCAAGCAGGGCGGATCCTCCTGACCTGACACTTAGCCAGTCAACAAAAGCTTCTTCCTCCATCCCTTCTGGTAGCCACTTCGACTGGATGGATCTGCCGCCTCCAGCGTCGAGGCAGATCACAAATAGAAACTGCAGTGGACTCTACCACCGCCTTCTCCTCCCACCCAGTTTCACCTCTACCCACTCCTTCCTCGAGGTGCGACGATGTCGAGCAGCCAGTTGCTCTCCCGCTAGTGACGCTAGTGGCGGCGAGTTACATGGGAGAGGAAGCGAGAGAGAGGGAGGTCGCGTGCGTTGACTGCCTTCGTGGCGACTTTGTACCACCAAGGAATAATCCACTTGGTGCCAAAGTGCGTGGTTCATCAAAGTCATTTATTACTACAGTAAGGTCTTCGGGTTTGACCTATTGAATGTAGAAACACATTGATCATAAGTCATAAGACTGATGTAATATAATATTTCGAAAAAAAAAGAATGATGTGTAACTTAAAAGAGCAAAAGTTTGCCAACTGAACATACAAACTTATGGAGTCGCAAAAAAGAATATCGAGCAGTGGATCTTCCTTCCCCATTCATTCACTAAAAATATGTAGCCACGGTTTAATACAGTTTGAAATAGTAACAACACAAACAAACTTTATGCTCCCTGCAATCTGATGATCCAAGCCATGTCTCTATAGGAATTACTTGTACCATTAAATCAATACTTCTAAATTTTGGTAATTGTATTTTTTTGGCCTAGCTGGAAAATCAACTTTCATCTGTATGGCCACATAGATATCACCCTGCAATGTGCTTCCATTAGTAAGTTACAGATGCTTATCACAAAATTCTCAACACAAGTAACCACATCTGTACTTGAAATCTAGCCCCCTCCAACCAGCAGCGTTCCTGTAGAACCAACCAACCACACGGGTACATTGTGGATCCTAGATTACGATTACAACAAGCAAGTAAAAGATGACTTCACCAATGCATCATGCTCGCAGCCACCCAGACAAGCGAGATCTTAGTCAAGTCATGTTGGGAAACGTAGCATGAAATTTCAAAAAAAAATCCTACGCTCATGCAAGATCTATCTAGGAGATGCATAGAAAAGAGAGGGGGAGAGTGTGTCCACGTACCCTCGTAGACCGAAAGCGGAAGCGTTAGCTTAACGCGGTTGATGTAGTCGAACGTCTTCTCGATTCAACCGATCAAGCACCGTACGTATGGCACCTCCGAGTTCTGCACACCTTCAGCACGATGACATCCCTTGAACTCTTGATCCAGCATAGGGTCAAAGGAGTAGATGAGTTCCGTCAGAACGACGGCGTGGTGACGATGATGGTGATGTGATCCGCGCAGGGCTCCGCCTAAACAATACGACAATATGACCGAAGGAGTAAACGGTGGAGGGGGGCACCACACACGGCTAAGAACAATTGATGTGCCTAGAGGTGCCCCCCACCCCCGTATATAAAGGAGGGAGAGGGGAGGAGGCCGGCCTAAGCGCCGCCCAATGGGGAGGAGTCCTACCACTACTAGGAAAATAGTTTTTAACAACAGTATATGTGGTCGTTGAAAGTCGGATTGTGCTCGTTAAAGGCCACTAACGACCACAATATGTTGGTCGCGATAGGCTCCATCGTTAAAAGTATAACGACCACATATTGTGGTCGCTATTTTGTAACTACCACATATTGTGGTCGTTTTTTTGTAACGACGGGATGATCTGTCGTTGTCAATGTCGATGCAATAACAACCACAATTGTAGTATTAACGACCACTTTTTTCATCGCTAGTAATGTTCTTATGGTGATTTAAGTATGATTGACGACCACTTTTGAAGATTATTGGCCACACTCATCAAGCAACAAAAAAAATTGGACAGTCAAAGTATATAACCTGTTTTCATTAATCCAAATCATACATATTGAAGATGATCCTCACATACAGCGGAGTTAATAAATACCATTTAGAAAATATAAACCAAAAACACCTTGTAGACAACTATTTTAGTCCATATCTAACCAGAAATACATCAACTAGAAGAGTGATTTATTTTTCATAATCTTCAGTCATGGGACACCATCATAAATCCTTGTGTTTCACTGCATATCATTCTTCACCAATGACTACAATGTCTTGTGATGCTCCTATTATGGTGAACCATCCGTTCTGCAAAAACAGAAATGATTTATTAGTAGTACATATAAATGAATTTGCTCAAAAGGATAGTAGCACATATGAAAAAAATTGCATGTGAATCATTTTAGACTAAATAACATTGTATACTATTTCCTGTAGCTTAGACATGTCTTAATCCAAATTCTTGCACAGTCCTTATGCAACAAAGAAGAAACTGTTTTCGCGAACAGTTAATTAGTCTGCTTCTTATCTAGTTCTAGCAAGACTTGAGTTATTCTATATATGGGCAAAACGTTTTGAGCTTTTTTGGTTGATGGTCTGTACCCAACTAAATTAACACTGAAAATTATTCTCCTCTGCTAGAAAAAGGAATACTGTTCTACTATGTGATAAGTGATATACATACATATGAAAATCCTAGTTGTAACCTGGATATCAAAGCATATAGTGAAGCAACTAATAATGCGCTGATTTCTGAACCTGAAAAAGACAAGAACGAGCTATAGGTCCATTATACAAACCATATGACTAACCTGCAAAGCACATAACAAACTAGTCACTATATCCGCTTTAAGCATGACAGACCAACCTGATATAATTGAGCAGAAATGATTTTAAATATGAACCTCCTCCGGAAGAAAGTCATACAAAACCAAAAATAACATAAACAAGCAACATCACCAACAAGCATACCTTGAGAAGTGATGCTGATGAACCACCACATGTATTATTTCGCATCCAATTCCGACTGAGTAAGATAGTCACTCACATCAGAAGATGCAGTATCTAGGTAGATGTTCATCTCTAGTGGTGAGACCCTGGTTTGTGACCCAGCGGTGTACAGCAGAGCCCATCAAGTAAACCAGCAATGCAGTCACGCCCCTTGCAGGAAGTTGCCCGAGTTCTATGATTTCTCAGTAACACAACCATCACAAAAAATGCATCATCTCAGCAACACTCAACAAAATGCGGTAAACAAACTGGCTGTTCCATGCATGATGGTACGAGTTATTTTTCCAGTGAACAATTAGACGAGGGAATGGAACTATGCAGTTATTACGAAAATTAAATTCCTCGGGTATACAGTGGAAAGATAATATTTTTTGAAGAAATGTCGATGGATGTAGAATAATAGTAGATGCAAAATTATGCTTGGGGTTCAGTACTAGTGCCATAATTAGCAAAATCCAGCAGGAATTGAGAATTCAATAACACAACCATCAGCAAAATGCAGTAGTACACAAGCTACTACATGGATGATGGCACAACTTGTTTTTCAGCTACAGTACAGAGGGAAGGTAATTTTGCAGAGAAGTGCCAGCGGAAGTAGTACAGTAGTAGATGGAGACTAAATCATGCTTGGTTTTGGGTACTGCGTGAAATAATTAGCAAGCATCTAGCAGGAATTGAGCAGGGGAGGGGACGGGAAGAAGATTAGATCTGGCTGCAGGTGGGAGGGGGGCTCACGAGGAGGCGGGCGGTGACGGTGAAGTGGCAGAGGAGGCGGCTGGGCCAGACGGCGTGGACGCGGACGCGGCTGGGCAAAGGGGCCGCCTTAGTTATTAGGTTAAGATAAGAAACCTAGACTCAATACGTTGATATTTATCCTTTTCACCGATTAATATTAAATAAATTGTTAACTACTCAAAAAAGATAAGATAAGGAGATTGCAACGACGACCACTACCTCATACTATGGGTTCTCGCGTGCGCAAGTTGGACGTGTGCTGGCCCGGCCTAACAGTAACGACCAAGTATTGTTCATAGCTCATCGTTAATGACCTAATTTGTAGTAGTGTACTACGACTCCTAGTCCTATTCGGCCCCCTTCCTTCCAACGGAGGGGGAAAGGGGGAAGGAGAGGGAGAGGGAGAAGGAAAGGTGGGTGGCGCCCCCTTCCCTAGTCCAATTTGGCCTCCTACCTTGTGGGGGGTGCACCAGCCCCTTGTGTGTTGGTTAGCCTTCCTCCTATGGCCCATATGGTCCATATCTTTCCCCCCGGGGTTCCGGTAACCCCTCTGATACTCAGGTATGTACCCGATACACTCCGGAACCCTTCCGGTGTCCGAATACTACCTTCCAATATATAAATCTTTACCTCTCGACCATTTTGAGGCTCCTCATCATGTCTGTGATCTCATCCAGGACTCCGAACAGCCTTCGGTTACCAAAACACATAACTCATATAATACGTATCGTCATCAAACATTAAGCGTGCGGACCCTACGGGTTCGAGAACTATGTAGACATGACCGAGACACCTCTCCAGTCAATAACCAATAGCGGAGCCTGGATGCTCATATTGGTTCCCATATATTCTACGAAGATCTTTATCGGTCGAACCGCAATGTCAACATACGTTATTCTCTTTGTCATCGGTATGTTACTTGCCCGAGATTTGATCGTCGGCATCTTCATACCTAGTTCAATCTCGTTACCGGCAAGTCTCTTTACTCGTTCCGTAGTGCGTCATCCCATAACTAACTCATTAGTAACATTGCTTGCAAGGCTTCATATGATGTGCATTACCGAGAGGGGCCAGAGATACCTCTCCAATACTCGGAGTCACAAATCCTAATCTCGATCTATGCCAATCCAACAAACAACTTCGGAGATACCTGTAGAGCATCTTTATAATCACCCAGTTATGTTGTGACGTTTGATAGCACACAAGGCATTCCTCCGGTGTCCGGGAGTTGCATAATCTCATAGTCGGAGAATATGTATTTGACATGAAGAAAGCAGTAGCAATAAAACTGAACGATCATTATGCTAAGCTAATGGATGGGTCTTGTCCATCACATCATTCTCCTAATGATGTGATCCCGTTCATAAAATGACAACACATGTCTATGGCTAGGAAACTTAACCATCTTTTATTAACGAGCTAGTCAAGTAGAGGCATACTAGGGACACGGTGTTTTGTCTATGTATCGACACATGTATCAAGTTTCCGGTTAATACAATTCTAGCATGAATAATAGACATTTATCATGATATAAGGAAATATAAAATAACAACTTTATTATTGCCTCTAGGGCATATTTCCTTCAATCTCCCACTTGCACTAGAGTCAATAATCTAGTTCACATCGCCATATGATTTAACACCAATAGTTCACATATGTATGTGATTAACACTCATATTTCACATCGCCATGTGACCAACAACCAAAGGGTTTACTAGAGTCAATAATCTAGTTCACATCGCTATGTGAATAACACCCAAAGAGTACTAAGGTGTGATCATGTTTTGCTTGTGAGAGAAGTTTAGTCAACGGGTCTGCTATATTGAGAGTCGTATGTATTTTGCAAATTTTCTATGTCTACAATTGCTCTGCATGGAGCTATTCTAGCTAATTGCTCCCACTTTCAATATGTATCCAGATTTAGACTCAGAGTCATCCGGGTCGGTGTAAAAGCTTGCCTCGACGTAACTTTTTACGACAAACTCTTCATCACCTCCATAACCGAGAAATATTTCCGTAGTCCTCTTACGTAACTAAGGATAACTTTGACCGATGTCTAGTGATCCACTCCTGGATCACTATCGTACCCCCTTGCCAAACTCATGATAAGGTACACAATAGGTCTGGTACACAACATAGCATACTTTATAGAACCTATGGCTGGGGCATAGGGAATGACTTTCATTCTCTTTCTATTTTCTGCTGTGGTCGGGTTTTGAGTCTTACTCAACTTTACACATTGCAAGACAGGCAAGAACTCCTTCTTTGACTGTTTCATTTTGAACTACTTCCACATCTTGTTAAGGTATGTACTCATTGAAAAATCTTATCAAGCGTCTTGATCTATCTCTATAGATCTTGATGCCCAATATGTAAGCAACTTCACCGAGGTCTTTCTTTGAAAAACTCCTTTCAAACTCTCCTTTATGCTTTCTAGAAAATTCTACATCATTTCCGATCAACAATATGTCATTCACATATACTTATCAGAAAGGCTGTAGTGCTCCCATTCACTTTCTTGTGAATATAGGCTTCACTGCAAGTCTGTATAAAACTATATGCTTTGATCAACTCATCAAAGTGTATATTCCAACTTTGAGATGCTTGCACCAGTCCATAGATGGATTGCTGGAGCTTCCACATTTTGTTAGCACGTTTAGGATCGATAAAACCTTCTTGTTGCATCATATACAACTCTTCTTTAAGAAATATCAATTTAAGGAATGCAGTTTTGACATCCATTTGCCAGATTTCATAAAATATGGCAATTACTAACATGATTCGGACGGACTTAAGCATCGCTATGGTTGAGAAAATCTCATTGTAGTCAACACCTTGAATTTGTCGAAAACCTTTTTGCGACAAGTCGAGCTTTGTAGATAGTAACACTACCATTAGCGTCTGTCTTCCTCTTGAAGATCCATTTATTCTAAATGGCTTACCTATCATCGGGCAAGTCCACCAAAGTCCACACTTTGTTCTCATACATGGATCCTATCTCAGATTTCATGGCCTCAAGCCATCTGTCGGAATCTGGGCTCATCATAGCTTCTTCATAGTTTATAGGTTTGTCATGGTCAAGTAACATTACCTCCAGAACAGGATTATCGTACCACTCTGGTGCGGATCATGCTCTGTTTGACCTACGAGGTTCTGTAGCAACTTGATCTAAAGTTTCATGATCTTTATCATTAGCTTCCTCTCCAGTTGGTATAGGCATCACAGGAACAGATTTCTCGGATGAGCTACCTTCCAAATTGAGAGCAGGTACAGTTACCTCATCAAGTTCTACTTTCCTCCCACTCACTTCTTTCGAGAGAAAATCCTTCTCTAGAAAGGTTCTGTTCTTAGCAACAAAAATCTTGCCTTCGGACTTGTGGTAGAAGGTGTAACCAACTGTTTCTTTAGGGTAGCCTATGAAGACGTACTTCTCTGATTTGTGTTCGAGCTTATCAGCCTGAAGCCTTTTGACATAAGCATCGCATCCCCAAACTTTAAGAAACGACGGCTTAGGTTTGTTGCCAAACCATAGTGAGGGAGTCCTGGACTATGGGGTGTCCGGATAGCCGGACTATCATCGTCGGCCGGACTCCAAGACTATGAAGATACAAGATTGAAGACTTCGTCCCGTGTCCGGATGGGACTTTCATTGGCGTGGAAGGCAAGCTTGGCGATACGGATATGTAGATCTCCTACCATTGTAACCGACTCTGTGTAACCCTGGCCCTCTCCGGTCTTTATATAAACCGGAGGGTTTTAGTCCGTAGGACGACAATCATTACAACAATCATACCATAGGCTAGCTTCTAGGGTTTTAGCCTCCTTGATGTCGTGGTAGATCCACTCTTGTACTACCCATATCATCAATATCAATCAAGCAGGAGTAGGGTTTTACCTCCATCAAGAGGGCCCGAACCTGGGTAAAAACATCGTGTCCCTTGTCTCCTGTTACCATCCGCCTAGACGCACAGTTCGGGACCCCCTACCCGAGATTCGCCGGTTTTGACACCGACATTGGTGCTTTCATTGAGAGTTCCTCTGTGTCGTCGCCGATAGGAAGGATGCCTCTTCCCGTCTTCAAGGACGGTATCTTCGCCAAAGGAGCCTTGGCCGCCGGCCAAACTATCCGGCTAGGTGGTTTTCTTATGACCGCCTGTCCGGCCACCGCTTCGACAATGACCTCTCAGGTCGTCAAAAGCAATCTTCAGGTCAGCTCGGAATTCGCCGAGCGGCTGGATCCAATAGAGCTCTCGTCCGTAAACGAGCTCTTGGATCGCATCGCCGCCCTGGGAGTCACTACAGACTATAATCAGATTGGGCTTAAAACCGATCTGAGAGAGATTAACTCTTCCCAGGTCACCCACCACGTTGCAGTGGTAGAGGAACAATGCGGCGACTCTTCTCCTGTATTGAAAACTAGTCATGTCCGGGCTCCCGAACCCTCCATGCTGGATTCCCGCGGAGGGGCGGACTTCGATCAAGCACTGAACCTAAAGTCAGGCATCGGACCGGACTCGTTGGACAACATCCAGCAATCCAAGCTTCCAAATTTGGAAACTTCTCGGCCCTTGAGACTCGAGATGGGTAAGGTTCCGGACTTAAATCCACCCACCCGCCCAGACATATGCGATCTATCTCTAATCCGGCAAGAGCCCGCTGAAACAGTACATCATTACTGGGCCAGATTCCTCCTGATTATGGACAGGATAAAGGACTGCCGAGAGGAGAACGCAATCTCATTTTTTTGCAATAATTGCACGGACGAGGGAATCTTGAACGCCATCAGCCGTCGTGAAGTTACACGCTTTGCCGACCTGGCATCCATAGTACGAAAGTACTGTGCGGTGGAGAGTTTCCGGAAAACCGAAAATAAGTTTTGGGACAATCCGGCCCCGAATGCAACCCTAGTCCGCAACAAAAGGGTGCATTACACTCAGGCACCAGGTACAAAAACCAAAAAGCAAAAACCCCATAAAGGGCACGGAACCGTACTGGAGGGATGGCTTAGCGGACCCTGTAAAATTCATAGTACAGAGGGTGCCACCCCAACACATAGCCTTCGAGCATGCTGGATATTACGGCAGGTGGCCAAAAGTGGCGAGGAGCTTCTAGCCCCGGAAAACCATTCCAACAATACCGGTACGGTATCAACAGTCTTCGAGACTTTCGCATCAAATAATATGCGGAAACGAACAATCTGCAGCCTCGCCGAAGTCTACCAAGTAGCAACAACAAATCCATGGAGCGACACAGCCATCACCTTCAACGCCAGCGACGAACCTAAATTCTGAACAGCCCGAGCACCAGCCGCACTGGTACTTAGTCCAATAGTGGACGGCTTTCGACTTACCAAGGTACTCATGGATGGCGGCAGCGGATTAAACCTCATCTACGAGGAAACTCTTCAAAAAATGGAAATAGACTGGAGCCGCATTGAGCGAAGCAGCACAACCTTCAGAGGAATAATCCCTAGCCGGGAAGCGCGCTGCACCGGAAAAATCACACTCGATGTGGTGTTCGGCTCGCCGGACAATTACAGGTCCGAAGAAGTCACGTTCCAAGTGGCCCTGTTCAACAGCGGATATCACGCTATATTAGGACGAGAGGCATTCACAATTTTTCAAGCCGTACCCCATTACGGGTACATGAAGCTCAAAATGCCTGGGCCCGGTGGAATAATCACTCTCGTTAGTGATCCATACATAGCACTCCGCGCCGAAAACAAGACAGTCGCATTAGCCCTGGAGGCACTATTCGAAGCCCTAGCGGTAGAAGAACTCACCGCGCTGCGCTCTATGGTGAATAGGGACGATGTGATACTCGATAAGAGATCCAAGTCCACCTCCTTTAAACCAACGGACGAAATAGTAAAATTCTAGGTCCATCCAACGGACTCGATAAAAACGGCCTCCATCGGGGCGCAGTTGAACCCTGATGTAGACGCCGCACTGCGAGAATTCCTTCGGGAAAATTGGGACATTTTCGCCTGGCACCCTTCAGATATGTCGGGAATCCCACGCAGATTGGCAGAACATAGCCTAAATATCCTAAAAGGGTTCAAACCAGTCAAATAGGCTCTTCGATGATTTTCCGAACCCAAATGACAGGCAATGGGAGAAGAACTAGCCAAACTATTGGAAGCCGGATTCATCAAAGACATCAAACATCCGGATTGGCTAGCAAACCTGGTAATGGTACCAAAGAAGGACAAATCCTGGCGCCTATGTGTCGATTTTAAAGACCTCAACAAGGCCTGCCCAAAGGATCCTTTCCCCCTCCCCCGCATCGACCAAATAATCTATGCTACCGCAGGGCACGATTCATTGTGCTTCCTGGACGCATACTCCAGCTACCATCAAATCAAGATGGCGGAAGCGGACAAAGCCGCAACGGCATTCATTACTCCATACGGACCATTCTGCTTCAACACGATGCCCTTCGGACTTAAAAACGCCGGCGCAACATATCAGCGCATGATTCAGACATGTCTGGCTACCCAGATCGCAAAATAGTAGAGGCATACGTAGACGACGTAGTCGTCAAAACCAAACACGTCGAAACCCTAGTAGACGATTTGAGGCTCACATTCGACAACCTCCGAGCATACGACATCAAGCTGAATCCGGAAAAATGCATTTTCGGCGTACCAGCCGGAAAGCTCCTGGGCTTCATTGTGTCCGATAGAGGAATTGAAGCAAACCCAGCCAAGATCTGAGCTCTGTCACAGCTAGATATTCCAAAAGACCTCAAACAAATACAAAAATTGACTGGATGCGTGGCGGCTCTAAGCCGCTTTATCTCCCATTTGGGAGAAAAGGCATTGCCCCTCTATCGCCTCCTCAGGCGCACCGAACACTTCGAGTGGACGGATGCTGCCACCGCCGGACTCGAAGAAATAAAAGCCATATTGGCAACAAATTCGGTCCTGGCCGCGCCTAACCTGGGTGAACCAATGTTGTTATACATGGCGGCAACACATCAAGTTGTAAGCGCGGTACTCGTCGTAGAACGAGAGACAGAAGGGCATAAATTCCCTCTTCAAAAACCAGTGTACTACGTGTCCACTGTGTTAACTCCCTGCAAGTCCCGTTACCCGCACTACCAAAAGATAGCGTACGCGGTGTTCATGGCATCCCGGAAGCTCCGGCACTACTTTTAAGAGTGTTCGATAACAGTGGCTTCCGAAGTACCCCTCAACGACATTATAAACAACCGCGACGCGACAGGCAGGATTGCAAAATGGGCCATTGAGCTCTTACCATTTGATATAACCTACAAACCTCGGCGAGCTATAAAGTCGCAAGTTTTGGCTGACTTTGTCACTGAGTGGACGGAAGCCGAACTCCCCAAAGAGTTCGGCGCATACTCCAATTGGATTATGCACTTCGACGGCTCGAAAATGTTGGCCGGATTGGGGGCTGGCGTCGTATTGACGTCCCCAACCGGGGACACAGTCCAATACGTACTTCAGATAATGTACACGGACTCCAACAACGCAGCCGAATATGAGGCCCTTTTACATGGCCTCCGGATGGCAATCTCCATGTGCATTCAACGCCTAGAGGTGCGTGGGGACTCAAACCTCGCGATATCCCAAGTAAATGGAGACTTTGACGCCAAGGATCCGAAAATGGCAGCCTATCGTAACGCTATCCTCAAAATGTCAGCTCGGTTCGAAGGACTCAAATTCCACCACGTAGCCCGGGATAATAACCAAGCAGCCGACGTACTGGCACGCATCGGTGCAAAACGTGACGCTGTCCCTCCAAACGTCTTCCTGGAACGGCTCTTTAAGCCATCCGTACTATGGGAAGAGGAGTCCAGAAATAACAAACCGGAAGCAGCCGCACCAACCGACACAGAGCAATCTGACATAATTGGCGATTCAGCTGATGAAATAACACCTTCAGCCCACGACATAATGGCAGTAATCGCCCCGTGGACAAAGCCATTCCTAGCCTACTTGCTTAGGCAGGAACTTCCCGAAGACCAAAATGAGGCCCGCTGCATAGTCCGGCGATCCAAAGCCTACAAGGTCCATGAGGGAGAACTCTATAAGAAAAGCACAACCGGAGTCCTTCAAATGTGTATCTCCGAAGAGGAAGGGCGAAACCTTCTGGCTGAAATTCATGCCGGACTAGGCGGACACCACGCCGCAGCTCGGGCCCTTGTAGGAAAGGCATTCCGTACAGGATTTTATTGGCTGACGGCCCGGGCAGATGCTCAGGACTTAATCCAAAGATGCGTCGGTTGTCAGCTCTTTGCTAATCAGAGCCATATGCCACCCACCGCCCTCAAAACTATACCCATTACCTGGCCGTTCGCGGTCTGGGGGCTTGACATGGTTGGACCCCTTAAAGGGGGAACCCACAAGCAAAGGTACCTATTGGTCATGGTGGATAAATTCACCAAATGGATAGAGGCCAAGCCAGTTAAAATGGCAGAGTCCGGACCAGTGATAGACTTCATATCCGGGGTAGTACACCGTTATGGTGTCCCCCACAGCATCATCACCGATAACGGCACGAACTTCACGGCCGACGAGGTTAAATCATGGTGCAAAAATATGGGCATTAAGCTTGATTACGCTTCAGTCTATCATCCTCAAACCAACGGTCAAGTGGAACGAGCGAACGGTCTAATAATGAGCGGCATCAAACCCAGACTAGTGCGGTCACTTACGAAATCTGACACGCACTGGGTAGAGGAGCTCGACTCTGTACTCTGGGGGCTGCGGACAACGCCCAACCGTACTACCGGATTCACACCATTTTTTATGGTATACGGCGCAGAAGCAGTTTTGCCCTGCGACATCATTCATGACTCACCTCGAGTGCGCATGTATGAAGAAAGAGAAGCCGAGCTGGATCGGCAGGACAGCTTGGACGCATTGGAGGAAGAACGCGACGTCGCCAAGGCTCGTTCCGCATTCTATCAGCAGCAGGCTCGAAGATATCAAAGCAGAGAAGTACGGGCCAAGACTTACAACGTTGGCGAACTAGTTCTACGCCTGCCGGACAAGAAAAATGACAAACTCAAGCCCAAATGGGAAGGCCCCTTCATTATCGATCAAGTCTTGACCGGCGGAGCGTACCGTCTACGAAATGCGTCGGACAACCGACTCGAGCCGAACCCATGGAACGCAGCCCGCCTCCGAAAATTCTATGCCTAGCGCCGGACTAAGAGTTCGTCCCCTTCCCCGTCCAAATTTTTTACACTTCAGCTGTCTTTTGTTTCTCTTTTTTCTCTCACCCCTATTCATCAAAGCCTTAAAAGGCTTACTTGCGCATCATTCGCACACAATTGATGTGCTATTCGCACTCATTATACCTGGGGGCTTCCTCACCAGAAGCTTATAAGGGCTTCATGCCCAGCACGCGTGTCAAACTTCCACGTGTACCTTTTATTCACCATTATATGCATCGATATGACTTAAGTTTTGGACAAGCTGGGTTGCCTGGCTCCTGTGCTTACCCCTACGTTCCCGATTGTTCGGCTAGAAGGTAAAGGGAGCACCTCTGCGATTGTTACTGCCGGATCAGCCGGATGTGTGCCTCAGACTGGGTGAAGCCAAAAGCTAGCGTTCTTAAGGGAATATTCGGTCGGTGACTTGAAAGATGATTTTTTATCAATTTATTTATCTGCCCCCAGATGTTATCCTGCTCTTTTCGCAGTCCGGACATGCACTTTAGGGCATGCCTCCCAGGGAAAGGAACCCTTAACGGAACTATTCTTCCTGGAAGATGTTTCTTACTAACCATGTAATATAACATAACAGTTGGGCACTTGTCTGATAAAGCACTAATGACCCCTACGCCTGGTCTCCATGCATGCCCCGGTTGTTTCTTAACCGAGTAGGTATTCGGACACACTCCGGACTCTAGGGTCCCGAGGTTGAAGCGAAAAGGTCAGCAAAGACAAACGATCTACAATCCGGCTAGAAGGCATTTTACATGTTATTTTAAAATACATTGTCAAATCGACTGACTGTATTCCTCCTCAATCCCGTCTAACAGGCTGTCTAATTTACAGTCCCCTTGGGAAAATTTAGCGGCCAACTCTACTTGGCCGTATACTAAACTCACAGGGATCTCCTTCCCATCGGGCCCCACAGGTCCGACCTCGGCCATGTGGTTGGGATCCGCCTTCTTGTACCGCGTCTTCACCATGGCCCAGGCCTCCCTGGCACCTTGGCGGCAGGCCGAAATCTTCCATAAACGGAAGCGCTGCCGCACTCCCTGAAGCTTCTCCGCAAGCTCTCCAAGGCCCTCGGGCAGGGAGAGGGATGGCCATAAAGCCTGGACGATGACGCTCATTGCCTGCCGAACCCGTTCGAGCAGTTGCACCAGCTCGGGAAGTTGATCACCCGTCGATACGGGCATCTCCTCCGCAGGGCGACCTGTGAGTATACCTACAGACATATTTTGTCAATTGACTTCCTCGCCGAACTCTTTTTTTCAAAGGAGTTCGCTCAAGCACTTACTATAGATGCCGCGACGAAGCCGCTGATTCTCCTTAACGGAGCCAGATAGCTCGGCCCGAACACCTTTCAGCTCTTCTCCAAGCTGGGCGTGGGCATCCTGGAGCTTGTTCCTTTCCTGCTGCACCCTCGTCAGCACCCTCTCGCCGGCCTTCAGCTGGCGCAGTAGTTCTTGCCTGTTCGGATCTTGTCCGGCAGCATCTGCAATGTCATTATTAGACTTGCGCGCACGCCGCACACCACTTACCTTTAAAAAAATGTGTTACCAGGAGGGGTCCCTGCGTGTCCTCCTGCGGCAGCCTGTGCGGCCTCAAGTTGGGCCTTACACTCTTGCAGCTCCTGAGCCAGTTGGGTATTCTTCTTTGTAAGATCCTGCATTTCAAATGATCCTTAAATCAGTTAATATAACTACTGTAAGTCTCGAGGGCTACTGGCATATACAACTATTAAAATCTCTTACCCGTATGTCTTTTACATACTGCTCCGTGGCTCTGGTCAAACCATCTTGAGCAGCACGGAGGTGCGCGTCCCCCGCGTTAAAGGCATTCAACGCCTCAGGGGAGAAGCACGCGTCACGAAAAACTGTCAGGCGGCGCCTGTGGTTCATGGCGCTCTCCACCTCAGACTTGGTGGCGGACAGTCTGTCGGCATCCTCCGTTGGAGGAGTATCCGGCTCGCGCCTTGCGCTCGCCTCCCCCTCCAGACCAGGTGCTGGAGCCTGGCTGGTAGAGGCTGGGTTGGCAACCTCTACGCCCGCAGTCCGGCGGGCGCTTTTTCTCCTACAAAAGTCATGAGCATTCAAACGCTTCCTAGGAACGTTGCTCTAAATAACAAACTGTGAGCTATACCTTTGCGGCGACGTTTCAATCCGCACCGCGCTCCTCTTCCGCCTACTGGGCCGGACCGACCCTCGTTGGTCAGCCGCCGCGGGCTCGGCTTCCCGCCTTGAAGGCGCCTCCTGCAAAGCGCCATCGTATACGGTGGTCAGAAATGAGCAAGGAAGAAATAATGGTGTCAGGACTTCGGTCACAATCACCTGGGAAGCCGGATATAGTCCGGGGTAGTCAGCCGTAATGGCGACTAAAGCATTATCCATGCTGAGCTGGTGGAACACCCCGTCGATTAGCTCCACATTTATGTCCGGGTCCTCTTCGGAGGCCGGATCCTGGGATCTCTCTAGATCCTCGGGTTGCGGAGCTGGACTAAGCATGCCTTCCACAACCCGACGCAGCTCCTGCGTCGAGAGCATAATATAAGAGACTTAAACTTTGAAGGCGTGGGTTGGGCACACAAAGTGTTCGCTTACCCAACGCCGAGGGTTATTCATGGAGAACCCATTCAATGGGCTCGTCTGGAGGAAATCCTCCTTCTCCCCCTTGTATAGGCCGGACAGGATCTTCGCCAGGTCTTCGGCCGATCCCGACCCTTTGCGGCCATGACGGGTGGCATCATCCTCCCCGTTGAAATCCCACATAGGGTGGCCCCTGTATTGCAGCGGCTGCACCCCCCGCATAATGCATGTTGCCATGACTCCAATCATGGTCAACCCGGAATGGGCCAGTAACCTTATCCGGCCCATCAAATAATGGACGCTCTTGTCTTCCTCTAGCTGGGGGCTCCGTGGGCGCCAGCTAAGGCGTTTCTTCAAAGGAGCATTACTGAACTCTGAGAGGCCGATCCGAACAGGGTCCGGCAGCGGAGCGTCTTCTACGTAAAACCATTCTGAAGGCCAGTCTTCGGACGCCTTCTTAGGGGTTCCGGATGGATATCCGGTCCCGGCAATGCGCCATATTTCGGCACCGCCCACTTAATATATGGACCCCTCATGAGAGCGGGGTACAAGGCAGAACAACCTCTTCCACAACGCAAAATGGGGCTCGACGCCCAGGAATAGCTCGCAAAGAGCTACGTAACCCGCAATATGCAGGATAGAGGCGGGCGTGAGGTGATGGAGCTGGAGTCTGTAGAACTCCAGGAGCCCGCGGAGGAACGGATGTATAGGAAATTCGAGCCCCCTTATCAGATAGGGGACGAAGCATACCCGCTCCCCTTTGTTGGGACTTGGGGTAGCCTCCGCTTACTTCCCACCTTGGTAGGTGGCCAGCCCGGCTCGAACCGGAACCATGAAGGCCGGAGGGAGATATCCCTCCGCTTGGAGCATCACCAGCTCGCTGTGCGGGACAGAACATCTCCGCCAATCTCCTGGCAGAGGGCTGGGAGCGCGAGAGGAGGAGCCGCATCGACGGTCCATGATGGAATGGATTTTGGGTCAGAGGCGCTCCGATGAGTACTCGCGGGAGGAAGATGGTGTGGTTTGGATCTGGATTCTTGCCTCTCTTATAGGCAGATTATTTGCGCAGCTAGGGGGTAAAACATAAAAAATACCCTGGCTTTTCGCATTCGTGCGGTGCGTGGGAGAAGGCCATTATTGGGCATGGAAGCCAAGAAGCGCGACATTGATAAGGAAGCCGGACACTGTTCAGCAGGTACATGGAACTTAAAGGAGAACCCGCCTTGCAACGCCGAAGACTACATACGCGCTGGACTTATCGTCATTGAAGCCTGGTTCGGGGGCTACTGAGGGAGTCCTGGACTAGGGGGTGTCCGGATAGCCGGACTATCATCGTCGGCCGGACTCCAAGACTATGAAGATACAAGATTGAAGACTTCGTCCCGTGTCCGGATGGGACTTTCCTTGGCGTGGAAGGCAAGTTTGGCGATACGGATATGTAGATCTCCTACCATTGTAACCGACTCTGTGTAACCCTGGCCCTCTCCGGTGTCTATATAAACTGGAGGGTTTTAGTCCGTAGGACAACAATCATTACAACAATCATACCATAGCCTAGCTTCTAGGGTTTTAGCCTCCTTGATCTCGTGGTAGATCCACTCTTGTACTACCCATATCATCAATATCAATCAAGCAGGAGTAGGGTTTTACCTCCATCGAGAGGGCCCGAACCTGGGTAAAAACATCGTGTCCCTTGTCTCCTGTTACCATCCGCCTAGACGCACAGTTCGGGACCCCCTACCCGAGATCCGCCGGTTTTGACACCGACGCATAGTTCATACGGTGTCGTCTCAACGGACTTTGACGGTGCCCTGTTTAACGTGAATGCAGTGTCTCTAATGCATAACCCCAAAACGATAGTGGTAGACCGGTAAGATGAGATATCATAGATCGCACCATATCTAATAAAGTGTGGTTACGACGTTCGGACACATCAATACGCTGTGGTGTTCCAGGTGGCATGAGCTGTGAAACTATTCCGCATTGTTTTAAATGAAAGCCAAACTCATAACTCAAATATTCTCCTCCACGATCAGATCGTAGAAACTTTATTTTTTTTGTTACGATGATTCTCCACTTCACTCTAAAATTCTTTGAACTTTTCAAATGTTTCAGACTTGTGTTTCATTAAGTAGATATACCCATATCTGCTCAAATCATCTGTGAAGGGCGGAAAATAACGATACCCGCCACGATCCTCAACACTCATTGGACCGCATACATCGGTATGTATTATTTTCAATAATTCATTAGCTCGTTCCATTGTTCCGAAGAATGGAGTTTTAGTCATCTTGCCCATAAAGCATGGTTCGTAAGTATCAAATGATTCATAATCAAGTGATTCCAAAAGCCCATCAGCATGGAGTTTCTTCATGCGCTTTACACCAATATGACCTAAATGGCAGTGCCACAAATATGTTGCACTATCATTATCAACTTTGCATCTTTTGGCATCAATATTATGAATATGTGTATTACTACGATCGAGATACAATAAACCATTAACATTGGGTGTATGGCCATAGAAGGTTTTATTCATGTAAACAGAATAACAATTATTCTCTGTCTTAAATGGATAATCGTATCATAATAAACATGATCTAATCATAATTATGCTCAACGCAAACACCAAATAACATTTATATAGGTTCAACACTAATCCCGAAAGTATAGGGAGTGTGTGATGATGATCATATCAATCTTGGAACCACTTCCAACACACATCGTCACTTCACCCTCAAGTAGTCTCTATTTATTCTACAACTCATGTTTCAAGTTACTAATCTTAGCAACCGAACAAGTATCAAATACCCAAGGGTTACTACGAGCACTAGTAAGGTACACATCAATAACATGTCTATCAAATATACCTTTGTTCACTTTGCCATCCTTCTTATCCACCAAATATTTGGGGTAATTCCGCTTCCAGTGACCATTTCCTTTGCAGTAGAAGCACTCAGTTTCAGGCTTAGGTCCAGCTTTGGGCTTCTTTACGAGAGTGACAACTTGCTTGCCATTCTTGTTGAAGTTCCCTTTCTTTCCCTTTGCCCTTTTCTTGAAACTAGTGGTCATGTTTAATCATCAACACTTGATGCTTTTTCTTGATTTCTACCTTCGTTGATTTCAGCATCATGAAGAGCTTGGGAATCGCTTTCGCCATCCCTTGCATATTATAGTTCATCACGAAGTTCTAGTAACTTGCTGATGGTGACTATAGAAGTTTTTCAATCACTATCTTATCTGGAAGATTAACTCCCACTTGATTCAAATGATTGTAGTACCCAGACATTCCGAGGACATGCTCATTAGCTGAGCTATTCTCCTCCATCTTTTAGGCAAAGTACTTGCCATAGGTCTCATACCTCTCAACACGGGCATGAGTCTGAAATACAATTTCAGCTCTTGGAACATCTCATATGCTTCGCGGCATTCAAAACGTTTTTGAAGTCCCGGTTCTAAGCTGTAAAGCATGGTGCACTAAACTATCAAGTAGTCATCATATTGAGCTAGCCAAACATTCATAATGTCTGCATCTGCTCCTTTAATAGGTCTGTCACCTAGTGGTGCATCGAGGACATAATTCTCCCGTGCAACAATGAGGATAAACCTCAGATCACGAACCCAGTCCGCATCATAGCTACTATCATCTTTCAACTTAGTTTTCTCTAGGAACATATCAAAAAATAGGGTAGCAACAACGCGAGCTATTGATCTACAACATAATTTGCAAATACTATCAGGACTGAGTTCATGATAAATTAAAGTTCAATTAATCATATTACTTAAGAACTCCCACTTAGATAGACATCCCTCAAGTCATCTAAATGATACGTGATCCAGATCAACTAAACCATGTCTGATCATCACGTGAGATGGAGTAGTCATCAATGGTATGTTGATCATATCCACTATATAATTCACGTTCGACCTTTCGGTCTCTAGTGTTCCGAGGCCATATCTGTATATGCTAGGCTCATCAAGTTTAACCCGAGTATTCCGCGTGTGCAAAACTGGCTTGCACCCGTTGTATTTGAACGTAGAGCCTATCACACTCGATCATCATGTGGTGTCTCAGCACGAAGAACTTTCACAACGGTGCATACTCGGGGAGAACACTTATACCTTGAAATTTTAGTGAGGGATCATAGAATGCTACCGCTGTACTAAGCAAAATAAGATGCATAAAGATAAACATCACATGCAATCAAAATATGTGACATGATATGGCCATCATCATCTTGTGTTTTTGATCTCCATCATCGAAGCAACATCATGATCTCCATCATCACTGGCTTGACACCTTTATCTCCATCGTAGTGTCGTGGTCGTCTCGCCAACCATTGCTTCTACGACTATCGCTACCGCTTAGTGATAAAGTAAAGTAATTACATAGCATTTGTATTTTATACAATAAATTGACAACCATATGGCTCCTGCCAGTTTTCGATAACTTGTTACAAAAACATGATCATCTCATACAACAATTTATATCACATCATGCCTTGACCATATCACATCACAACATGCCCTGCAAAAACAAGTTAGACGTTCTCTACTTTGTTTGTTGCAAGTTTTATGTGGCTGCTACGGGCTTCTAGCATGAACCATACATACCTACGGCACAAAAACCACAACGGTGATTTATCAAGTTTGTTGCTTTAACCTTCACAAGGACCGGCAGCAGTCAAATTCAATTCAACTAAAGTTGGAGAAACAGACACCCGCCAGCCACCTTTATGCAAAACTAGTTGCATGTCTATCGGTGGAACCGTTCTCATGAACGTGGTCATGTAAGGTTGGTCCGGGATGCTTCATCGAACAATACCGCCGAATCAAAATAAGACATTGGTGGTAAGCAATATGACGATCACCGCCCACAACTTTTTGTGTTCTACTCGTGCATATCATCTATGCATAGACCTGGCTCTGATGCCACTGTTGGGACACATAGCGTGCAATTTCAAAAAAAATCCTACGTTCACGCAAGATCTATCTAGGATATGCATAGCAACGAGAGGGGGGGAAGAGTGTGTCCACGTACACTCGTAGACCGAAAGCGGAAGCGTTAGCTTAACGCGGTTGATGTAGTCGAATGTCTTCTCAATTCAACCGATCAAGCACCGAACGTACGGCACCTCCGAGTTCTGCACACGTTCATCACGATGACGTCCCTCGAGCTCTTGATCTAGCAGAGGGTCGAAGGAGTAGATGAGTTCCGTCAGCACGACGACGTGGTGATGGTGATGGTGAAGTAACCTGCGCAGGGCTTCGCCTAAGCACTACGACAAATATGACCGGAGGAGTAAACGGTGGAGGGGGGCACCGCACACGGCTAAGAACAATTGATGTGCCTAGAGGTGCCCTCCTGCCCCCGTATATAAAGGAGGGAGAGGGGAGAAGGCCGGCCTAGGGCGTGCCCCATGGAGGGGAAGTCCTACTAGGACTCCTAGTCCTATTCGCACCCCCTTCCCTCTAACGGAGGGGAAAAGGGGGAAGGAGAGGGAGAGGGAGAAGGAAAGGGGGGTGGCGCCCCCTTACCTAGTCCAATTCGGCCTCCTCCCTTGTGTGTGTGTTGGGGGGGGGGGGCGCACCAGCCCCTTGTGGGCAGGTTAGCCTCCCTCCTATGGCCCATATGGCCCATATCTTTCCCCGGGGTTTCGATAACCCCTCCGGTACTCCGGTATGTATCCGATACACTCTGAACCCTTCCGGCGTCCGAATACTACCTTCCAATATATCAATCTTTACCTCTTGACCATTTCGAGACCCCTCGTCATGGAAGTGATCTCATCCGGGACTTCGAACAACCTTCGGTCACCAAAACACATAACTCATATAATACATATCGTCATCGAACGTTAAGCGTGCGGACCCTACGGGTTCAAGAACTATGTAGACATGACCAAGACACCTCTTCGGTCAATAACCAATAGCGGAACCTGGATGCTCATATTGGTTCCCACATATTCTACGAAGATCTTTATCGGTCGAATCGCAATGTCAACATACGTTATTCCCTTTGTCATCGGTATGTTACTTGCCCGAGATTCGATCGTCGGCATCTTCATACCTAGTTCAATCTCGTTACCGGCAAGTCTCTTTACTCGTTTTGTAGTGCGTCATCCCATAACTAACTCATTAGTCACATTGCTTGCAAGGCTTCATATGATGTGCATTATCGAGAGGGGCCAGAGATACCTCTCCAATACTCGGAGTCACAAATCCTAATCTCGATCTATGCCAACCCAACAAACACCTTCGAAGATACCTGTAGAGCATCTTTATAATCACCCAGTTAAGTTCTGACATTTTATAGCACACAAGGCATTCCTCCGGTGTCCGAGAGTTGCATAATCTCATAGTCGGAGAAATATGTATTTGACATGAAGAAAGCAGTAGCAATAAAACTGAACGATCATTATGCTAAGCTAACGGATGGGTCTTGTCCATCACATCATTCTCCTAATGATGTGATCCCGTTCATCAAATGACAACACATGTCTATGGCTAAGAAACTTAACCATCTTTGATTAACGAGCTAGTCAAGTAGAGGCATACTAGGGACACGGTTTTTTGTCTATGTATCCACACATGTATCAAGTTTTCGATTAATACAATTCTAGCATGAATAATAGACATTTACCATGATATAAGGAAATATAAAACAATAACTTTATTATTGCCTCTAGGGCATATTTCCTTCAAGTCAAACATAGATTGACCAGGTAAACTAAGTAAAACAGAACAAGGAGTATCAATGGGAGCAGTAGATGTAGATAATTTAGAGAAGAAGGAGGACCACGGGGAAGGACTCGAACTGTGCCCAGGCAGCGTCGTCGTGGCCGAGGATGGGGCGGCGGTGAGGCGCTGGACATCGATGTCGCAGAGCAGCGGCTCGTCAACGTACGTCTGCCATGACATCCTTCTCGCTTGCTTGCCCGTTTTTTTCTCTCCCGAGATTTTGCCATCCCCTTCCTCCTCCTCTTCCGCAACAATCATGACGTCCGGGTGGAATAAGAAGATGAGATGGTTTGGGGGAGAAGCGGATCTGGGGAGGATGCTTTCTCCAGTGAACGGCGTTAGAGCAGCTGGCATGGGCGGCGGCGGTGGCGCAACCCTAGGAGAAGAGGAAAGGAGAGGTTGCGTGCAGAGAGAAAAAGAGGAGTCAGACTCCATTGCTCGAGGCGGCTGCGGCTCTCTTCTGGACGAAGCAAGGAAAAAGTCATCGAGAGTTTACCCTATGGAGGTGTTAATTGAGCCATAGTAAATTGCGACGTGGCATAGGGGAGTAGTCATCCCTTCTGCGTACGTTAATGTTTTTAGTGTCCCGATCAATCACACAAATTCCTAAAGGCAGCAAAAAAACTAATGAGAAATTTTTGGGAAAACCACAAGAAAAATAAAAAATAAGAGTTACCTTAAATTAACTTTAGTCATGGGGAAATTGTTAGCCATTTGGTTGAACAACTTCTAGATGTCTATAAAAAATCATTGCTATGCGTGAGGCTTAGATTTGAGTCTTACTGCATGCATGCACATGCCAATTAAGCTCTCACGTCTCTTCGTAGTGTGTTACTCACTCCAGTCAGCAGTTTAGGCTGAGCATGGCCACCAAGGCGCAATTCATCACACTCTCGGAGGCCTTGGAATCGCCGAAACTGTCCTTCCTCTCTGGCCTGCCGGGGTGAGCCGCATTATCGCCCATCAATACTGTCGACGTGGTGCGGCGGCGCGCAATTAATGTAGGTTTCCTGCTAGCTAGTGTGCCATCCTACATGTAAGCACTATGAAAGACATGTAGGCATTATGGAAGAACATGACGGCACTTCCCTTCAGCCCTGTCGGCGTGCCGGAGTATCTAGAGGTGAACACTTCCCTGGTATGGGCTGGTGGATAGCGTACAACACCGTCCAACCAGGCATGGGGCGGACGACCGTCGTGCTCATCAACACCCTCGATGGTTCGGCCTCAGAGGGCTGGCTATGGTGCATCACATTTTGGGCAGCGATGTGATAGTCTTTCAGATCGGGCCCCTCCCCGTTGCGACAGCTGAATCAGATGAGTGATAAGCCTAATAAATAATAGCCGCGCCACGCTTCGTGTCCCCTAATTATGGCAGATTTTAATGATGGTTTGCATGCCCTGTTTTTTTGGACTTGTTGAGGGTATTAATCAACAACAAATCTGGCATGCGAGGTGGAGCCGGACGAAGCGGAGTGGGGTGAGGTGAGGTGAGGGTGAGTCATGAGTGGAAGTGGGAGGTCAAACTAAACTAAGCAATGTAATACGGCAGATGGATCCTTACTCTTTTGTTAGGTATAGATAGTATAGGGAAGAAATAATTTCACTAAAACTATGCGAGGAGCATTGATCAGCTCATCCGACGGCCACGAATCCTTGAAGGCTGAATTGGTTCATCATCGGAAGCAGAAGCAGGGAACGAGCGATCCCCTCCCGGACACGACGCCCCTATCGCTCGCTGCTTCCGGTGCCGCGTGTCAGCGTGCGCAAAGCTCACCCTCATCGCCGCCGCCACCGCCGCCGCCGCTCAACCCATCCCGCCGGCCCCGCCCTGTTCCATGGCCGCCAAGTGGGCCCAGAAGACCGTCGTCATCCCTGCCCAGCGCCGCGGCTGCCACCTCATCACCCCCAAGGTTTATTCACCCTCAATCTCACCCGAGCCGCGCCTCGCCTCACCGCCTCGTTCGCACAATCCAGGGTTTCATCCTTTTGCTGATGGCGATTCTGCTGTTGTTATGTCGAGCGCTGCAGGTTTTGAGGGAGATTGAGGGCGATCTCTCCGGGTTCAAGTGCGGCTTGGCGCATCTGTTCCGTACGTACAGATACAACTAACTGAATCAACTTACGATCTGTTCCTTCTCGTTTAGAGAGAAGCTGTATTATGCTAGACGGTTTTCTATGTAGAAAGCGAGGTTTCTCTTAAAGAAGGAAATAAAAGTATATGTGATGGAAATTTGCTGAACTGGGCTTCAGTAGCTTGGTCAAATTTACTAGCCTTGAGGTTCTGTGCATGGTTGTGTGTTTTTTTGGCCTTAGAGAGGGGTTCTGGTATGTTGTACTGTACAAAGTGTGTGCGCACGGTATTTAGGGAAGGCAAGCTATGCGTGTTTGTCGAGAACTGTATCAAGGTTTCTTGTTTTGATCATATATGAGGAAATCAAGTATAGTGCTTGTGTGATGTCTTACAGTGATAGCATATTTGACAAGTTAGAGCTATTTCATGGCTTACATCATTTGCCATTGTTTCGTTTTGAATAACTTTATGGGAGTTCAATATCAATAAATAGCACCATAAGAAAATGGAGCATGATAACTAAACGAAAGGTGAGCACAGGAGCAAGACATCAGGAGTGAAACTTTACTGTAGACAGGTGAAACTATAAATATCGAATTGTCACCAATTAAGCATGTAGAGAGCGATGCAATATTTTTTTGTATGCATGTGGATAAACTGATAACCATGTAGAGCACACATACTCAGGTATTTTGGTACTAATGAAATTCCAACGCTCTGCAGTGCAGCACACAAGTGCTTCCCTGACCATCAATGAGAACTATGACTCTGATGTGCAGGCTGACACCGAAACATTCCTTAACAAAATTGTCCCAGAGGTCAGTGCTCTGATTTTTTTTCTTGTCTTATTCCGAAGTGTGATCACTTACGTGTTGCTTCACTGTGTTGATTATTGTCAGGGCCGATCTGCTCCTTGGAAGCATACTATGGAAGGTTAGCATTGTTATTTGTTTGGGTTTAGCTAAACCAGTAGAGTATGCTGCACTTTAAATTACAGTGGCATGGCAGTGATTTGATTATTGGAGACCGTACTATTCCCGTTATTGCATTCAGATGATCAGATCATAATACTTCAGTTTTAATTCCAGGACCGGATGACATGCCAGCACATATTAAATCATCAATGTTTGGCTGTGCTCTGACGTATGTGTTTGCTACCTTCCTTTTTCTCCCATTTCATTTCTCTTCTACTTTGTCTAAAATAATAATAAGCTGTATTCTTGCTCTAATTTCTTCAGAATTCCTATAACTGATGGACATCTCAACCTGGGCACTTGGCAGGTAAGAAAAAAAAATATACATGTTCCAGAATTTATCATCTCTTACTATCTGGCCGTTTCAGCCTTTGCTCATTAGTATATCATCATGGCTGTTTTGTTGTCCCCTTTCAATCCTTAATACTCTCTTTATTGTTGGATATACCACGAGCATGACTGGATTGCTTGCGTAGTTCCCAGATGATGAATGAAAAGTTATGAAATTACAAGCAGTATTGTATAGGAGGTTCATATTGACTATGCTTCGACTGGATTCAAAATTGTTTTCTAAGACCATACTTAGTACGGACAAGCACCTTTGGCGTACATTATATAGTATCTGATGTTCAAGCTCAGTCTCAGTAAGAACATCAATAGTAGTTGAAACCCTGGGAAACGAACTGAACAGAAGAATCCATACTTATTGTAGATTACACGATTTGTTTTGGGAGTGCAAAATCTCACCTGAACCTACTTTTTTTCAGGGCATATGGCTGTGCGAACATCGTGATCATGCCAGCGCCCGTAAAATCGTGGTCACCCTCAACGGGATCTAAACGGAGTATTAGAAACCTGGAGGAAGGAGGAATGCTGGGCAGCTTTAAGCACCAGCATGGAAAATCAGGACCTGAGAGCTTTGAACATGTCGTGTACGGATCGTCGGTCTGTATGTATGAATGAGTAGTGCAAAATTTCAATAAATTGGGAGCCAACATGAGTGTTCAAAATGTGGGACGCACCCGGTTGTTTGAATAGAACATAAGAGTTTTTTGTCCATGTAGTTGAAGAAATCTGTCTTTTTTTATATGAATGAAGAAAGAAACATGCCTTGCAAATGCGTGACATATCAGATTGCTTTTTCCTTTTCCCCTCGCAGACGGATCGAACTGAACAAAGTTGTTGAATTACTAGCCGACTTCCGGCGCTCTGCAACTGACGAAGGGACAACGGACTGCAGGTGCAACGATGAGGTGGCACCATCCATTTGCAAGGCCACCCTCACGAACGGAGAAGCGAGACAAAAATCGTGGCTCAAGAGTTCACCCCCAAATCCCGATTCCACTCCGAGAAGCCATGGCGGCGGCTGCTCTCTTCACGGGCTCCCCCGGAACCTTCCACTACCGGGGGCGCACCCGGCCTCTCCGTCGCGTCCGCGCCGGCATGCTCTCCCGCCTCGCACGCGCCCCGTCTCCGCGCTCGCGCTCCTCGATGCCACCGCGTGTCTTGAAGCGCATGGCCATGGGCGGAGTTACGAGGTGAGAGCCGTTAAGAACTGTTACCATCCCCCTCCCCCTCGCGTTTCAATTTCCATGGCATTTTAAGGCAGGGCAGGCGAAAGAGGGGGCGTTATCTGTTTGCCTCCCGAGCATGCCAAGAAAGAAACTCCCGAGCACGAGGGCTTAGCTAGATAGACGGGGCCTCTGAATCTAAATTAAGCAAGCACGAGCATGCCAAAGGCTGCCCGTCGTCCTAATTTTAGAGCCCTTTTTCTTCACCTTCGTCTCCGCTCCACAATCTCATATGGGGACATTTTGCGAGCCTTGGCTGGGTGGGGCTGGAGATAGATCGCCGCCTCCTCTAAATTTTATTTCCCGTCGTTTCATGTGAGGTGAGGCGCCACCCTCCTCTCTGTTTTTTTCCCCCTCAATCAATCAAAACGCCGTCCCGTTCCTTCAATCTTCTTCTTAGCTTGGGATTAGAATTTGAGGCCTGTAATTTTGCATGTCTGGTGAGAGGCTGATTGATCGGGTTTGCCCCCTCCCCCCTGCAACTGTTCAGCTACATTACATGATCTTTCCTTGTAGCAGATCCTTCCATCTTCTGTTTCACACTTCAATCACCCTTTTGCATGCTTTTTAATTCAATTCATGGAAAAAATCGAGAGGATCAACCCTTCTGCCTCTTCATCTTATTCTTGTAGTATTGTTTTCGAGTGCATAGATATATCTCTTGTGTTATTTTCCTTGTAAACAAATCCAAATGATTCTCGCGATTGCTTCTCCGGGGCTCAAGGGAGCGTTATGCTTTGCAGGGTGCTCCTCCTGGCTAAATGGGAGGTAGATATCCTCACATGCTTTTGATCCTCATACTCCTTCATGGAGCCAATGCCGCTATAGATGCTCCGGTACAGAAATGGCAGACTCTGGATGGTAAACATCTTTTATCCCTTTTCTTCTCTTGCTCGACTTTCAATTTCCCCCCCACTCGATCGAGCATTTTGATCTGCCACCACACGGGCCATGTTGCCAAAGTGCTAATCATCCTATCATTCTCCTACAGGTCGTCCTCCTCTAGTCATCGCTCGTGGAGGCTTCTCTGGCTTATTTCCCGAATCAAGCAGGTTTGCGTATGAGTTTGCGATGACAGCTAGCTTGCCTGGAGTCGTTCTGGAGTGTGATCTGCAATTGTCCAGTGACGGTGTGGGCTTCTGCAGAAGTGGCTTAACGCTTGATAAGTCAACACTAATTGCTGAAGTGTACCCTAAGAAGGACAAAACATACAAGCTGGGTTTAGAAGATATTCATGGGTGGTTTGCTGTGGATTTCACCTCAGACGAGCTCATAAATAATGTCACAGGTATGCATGCAAAACTCCTGAACCGTTTGAACTGCAAAGTAAAATATTCTATATTTTATCTGTGCTTCACGACGATTTGCAATGGTAAAGCATCAAAACTGTTAAACACTCGTCATTTTCTTCCATATTTGGAACACGTGAGGTTGGAATTGTATCCTTGCCTCGTTGGAGCTGGTTTGCCATTTGAGCTCTTTTAAGATGAGACACGCCGACTTACCTCTTAGGACCTGTAAGAGTAGTATTTAATCCAAGCGGTCCATTGATCAAAGGCAGCTTTGGCTATTTGAGCATTCCACTACCTTATAGCAAGTTCTTGTTCATGTTAAAACGGAAAGTTGTTTATGGACCTAATTATCCCTTCTCAATCAACGATCTTTCATATATGCTAGTAAAGAACTAAAGAGACCAACATTTTTATTTATATTACATGAATGTATTGCAAGAACTATACAACATCCAAAATGTATGCAAAAGGGTCATTTTGTTTAATGTGTTTTGATGCTGTTTCTAATTTCCTAGGCCATACATCTAGACTAGGATTAATACTCGTAGCATTATCTTAGCACATGTGGCATCCAAAAAGAATATCGCTGATGTTATCTTTACATAACGTGTACCCCCTCCATTCCCATGAGTAGGGCATAAATTTTTTCTCCAATTTTTCCCTTGAACAAGGCGCAGGGTGCAGCGTACACCCATTTCTCCCCAAACTACCCCTACTCTCTCGGTCTTATCTCCCTCAGTTCCAGCGATGTGCTGATCCTCCGCTCCATCTCTCCCCAATGGATAAGCGGTCCCTGCAGTGCTTTTGATCTGCGCATCGTGTGGGACGTGGGGGGACTTGCGAAGCGCTGTGTGGGTGTGGGTCTGTGGTACGAGAAGCAAGGTACAACAAGTGAGGATGTCATTAACTAATGCTAGGAGAGATTTTTTTTTTCTCAGGAGTAGCATGGGTCAGTTTCGTCGCTCGAGGACTCTCCTTGGGGTTAGCGAACGAAAAATTATGCCGTATTTATAGGAACGGAGGGATTAGCAGCTAACACAATATATCAACAATGCAAGGACGGTCAAATGATGTGTGTTAATTAAATCCATCTGTTTCCTTTCATGCTTCGTGCGGTGTATATATACTACCTACTTGAGTTATTGATGTACACACATATTGTTATTATTTTTTTGGAAAGTTTCCGAGTATTAATGAATGTGTTACTAATGGCACACGGACTATTTACATAGTCCGAAGAAAACCTAACACATTTTTTTTACACCTGAGCTAGCTAATCGTGAATCCAAAACTAGAATAGAACCCATTGATTGGCCTTGTTTATTTCCTTATTTATCACCACACCTTAGTGAAGTCCGTATTAACCCTATGGGACCATTAATAGACTCTTATCTACTACTCCCTCCGTTTTTATATACTTCGCATATTAGTTTTGGTCAAAGTCAAGCTTTATAAACTTTGACAAAATTTATAGACAAAAATATTAACATGTACAATTACAAATCAATACCATTAGATTCATTATTGAATGTACTTTCGCATCATATAAAATTGTTATCATAAATATTTATATTTTTTCCTATAAACTTGGTCAAACTTTATGAAGTTTGACTTCAGTCAACTCTAATATGCAGAGTAAATAAAAACGGAGGAAGTATAATGCTAGTCATAGTGGAGCACAAACACCTCTCACCTCATTAACTACTTGCCACATAAACAAACTTGCCTTGAGGTGCGTTATGTTCCTAGCTAAGTTACTCCCACTATGGCCAGCCTAAGGTAATAATAATATTAGCATCCCCACTGCCCCCACTAGTTCACACAGAACTAACGGCTCATATCAGTTTGGGTGTACCTTGAAATTCCTCTTTTCATTTAGCTTCTGAAACTTTTGTTGTTGCGGAATATTGACGTGTCCTGTTGCTTGATCGTTCCTTAGTGATCCAAACTATTTTTTCTCGCCCAAGCACATTCGATGCCATGATGGGAATGTATACGCTTGATGATATGGCTGGACTCCACCCGCAACAAATTTGGGTTAATGTGGAGGTAAATGGGATTTCACTAATATTCAGAAGTTCACCAAGGCTCCCATATTACTGCACTATGTTTTCTATCCAATAAAGTTCATGTTTCCTTTTGCAGTTCGATGGTTTTTATAGGGATCACAATTTAGATATCGAAGATTACATATTAAAATTACCAAAAGATTATCCTATTGCCTACATATCCTCGCCAGATATTTCATTCTTGAAAAGTATTGGTGGAAAGCTTAAGGGCAGGGCTAAGCTAATTTTGCGGTGTCTCGCTGAGAATGTTACCGAGACAAGCGTCAAGAAATCATACGGAGAAATATTGAAAGATCTGAAATCTGTCAAGGCTTTTGCATCAGGAATTATGGTCCCCAGGAATTATGTTTGGCCAGTGAATAACAATCTGTACTTGCTCCCACCTACCAGTTTGGTCAAAGATGCACATGCCCTAGGGCTGGAAGTGCATGTAGGATCGTTTGCCAATGATATCCTTACGAGTTACAACTACAGCTATGATCCTGCCGCGGAATACTTGCAGTTCATAAACAACCCAGACTTCACTGTAGATGGTTTGATGACTGACTTCCCGCCCACTGCATCAGGAGCTGTCGGTAAGCACTGAGAACTATTCCATGTTGAAAAAGCCAAGTGCATATTTGGTTGATGCCTAGCATTGCCACAACTAACCATAGGGGTTGTCACGACAGGTTAATTATCACATTACGCATGATAGGAACATACTGATTACGCATAATTTCTCATCTTTTATTTGTTCCTTGATAACATCTTGAGGATCTTTGCAGCGTGCTTGGCACATAATGAAGCAAATGCTCTTGCTTCAAGTAAGCTGTTTTTTCTTTTCTTTATACGTCGCAGTATGCACTTTCTTAACTCATCATCATCCTACGATTGACTAATTTCTCTATTCAATTAGATGGAGAGAGGCCAATCATTATAACGCACAATGGCGCAAGTGGCGTGTACGCAGGCTGCACGGACCTTGCCTACCAACAAGCAGTGAAAGATGGTGCCGACATAATAGATTGCTCGGTTCGGATGTCAAAAGACGGTGTGGCCTTTTGCCTGGGCTCTGCAGATCTCATTGCCAGCACGACGGCAGCAACCACTTTCATGACAAAAGTTGTTACTATCAGTGAAATACAGAATAAATCAGGCATTTTCTCGTTTGATCTTTCATGGAGCGAGATCCAAACCTTGAAACGTAAAGAACAGAACAATTACATTATTTCTTCATGTATTCTTTCTTTGTCATGCACTAACATCTTGTTTTTTTGTTCATCTGATCAGCCGAGCTTACTGGTCCATTTGCTCAGGCAGGCCTGAAAAGAAATCCTGCAGCGAAGAATGCTGGCAAATTCTTTACTTTGCCCGAATTCCTTGACTTTGCCAAAACTAGCAATGTCTCTGGTATACTGATCGAGATAGAGGTAGCAGATCCTTTTCACTGAAGTTACACTATTTGCTCATGTTATCCCCGTAAATCTGTTGAACTGAACATTCTTGGCTGAGAGCAGGATGCTCCATACCTTGCAACCAGAGGTCTTGGCCTGGTAGATGCAGTCTCCGGTGCACTGGTCAATGCCAGCTACGACAAGGAGAGCAAGCAGCAAGTGTTCATCGAATCAGACGACTCCTCCGTACTTTCAGCGTTCAAGAAGTTCCCAGCGTTTAAGCGGGTTCTCACTGTTGGCACCATAATAAGTGATGCTTCCAAGCCTTCCGTGGACGAGATCAAGGAGTTTGCGGATGCAGTGATGGTGACCCGCGGTTCGCTCGTGAAGGTCAATGGCTTCTTCCTGACAGGGTTCACTAATTTGGTGGAGAATCTGCACGCTGCAAACTTGTCGGTGCACGTCGGTCCGCTCAAGAATGAGTTCACCAACTTTGGGTTCGACTACTTTGCTGATCCGATGGTTGAGATCGCTACATACTCTGCTGCATTGGTCGTCGATGCGATTGTGACCGAGTTCCCTGCCACTGCAACTACATACTTCAGTAAGTACCTGTTTGACGCTATGCACATCGAACAGTTTCAGATTGCAGCTACACGAAAGAGCTTCTCAGCTCAAGCAATCCCAGCACCAACTTTTGTGAAACCGCATCGGAGCATTACTTCCACTAGTTGCCAGAGTAACAGTCCTTGTTTCTTTGTCTGAATGAATTGCAGGGAGCCCATGCAGTGATCCGACGAAGAACCTGACCTACACAATCATGGCTGCAGCACCCGGTGCTCTGGTGAGCATGGTCCCCCCAGGCGCGCTTCCCCCGGCGCTCCCGCCAGCACCCTTGCTGGAGCCTGCCGATGTTCTCGACCCGCCGCTGCCACCTGTGTCGGTGAGCAGCCCTCCGGAGGCGGCACCGAAAGTAGCTGACAGCAGCTCCTCTCCACCCAGCTCCAGTGCCGGCAGTTGCTTCCTGGTAGCAGCTGGCATTGCTGCCTTCTTGTACTCGGGCTGCCATTGATCATATCTTGCTGACTGGCATTGTACTACCACATGATTATCCTCTATGTTTCCTCCTCCTCACACCCTGAATTGTTCTGTAACATATTGCTGTTTAAAGTAGATACTTCCTGACCAGCCTGCACATAATTACACACCTTCAGAAAGTTTCATCCCATGCATGTTTGAATCTGAACTCTCAAATGTTTAGGGAACTGCACTCCTACTCCCTCTCTTCGAGGGAAGGCACTGGAATTTACCATCTTCTGAAGTAAAAACAGCAAACAAAACAGTACAGTTCAAATTAAATAAACTAAATAATCAATTTAGTTTTTTTTGAACGAATCTATCTCATCATATCTTTCCCTACTAATAAAGCACGGAGTGCTTCTGGTCGTCCGTCGTCGCTGGCGTTTTGCGAAAAAGCCCCTCGGTTTCCGCAAAATCAACCCGCAGTACATATTAAGTGGATCTGGCAAACTATTCGTGGATCTCGCGACGGACGAATCGAGACGGAGAGGCCATGGTGGACGGGAACGGAGGTGGAGCCGCGGGACAAAGGAGGCTCAGGGTTGACCTCAAAAGAGAGGCCGGAGGGGAGCAACACTGGCCCCGCTGGGCCAGTAGCGCTCGTGGTGGTGTGGTGGGGTGGCATTGTGTCACTCGTCGACCGGTGGCTTGGAGTTGGAGGTGTCGGACCGAGGCGACGGTGACGCGCGAGGCAAGGGAGCGATGGCTATGGCGCCTACATGGCAAGCAGCAGGGGGCGAAGGGGGAGCGCTAGGTGGCGCAAGGCACAACAAAAGATGAGGAAGCGGCGGACGGCAGCGACTTGTGCTCGCCGGCAACGGGCCCAACCAAGTCCCCGCGCGTGCTGGCCGGCCGCCAGATCCGGCGAGCGATGGGGGCTGCTGCGAGCAACGGAGCCACCAGCCACCCATCGGGAGGAGGGGCTCCACCAACACGGCACGGGGACGCCGCCCCGGCTCGGCTCCCTATGTGCCGAAGAGAAGACCGCCGCCGCCCCGGCCGATGCTCTGCCAGAACCTCCCGCGCGGAGGGAAAGGACGGGGTGATCCTGCCGCTGCTCTCGAGCTTGGTGGGGGAGGGGGAGGAGGGGGCGGGGCGAAATCCCGGCGACGGTGTGTGGGCTCAAGCGGCAACGACGGTACATCCAGTGAGAGCTCGGTGTCTGGATGGGGGCGAGGTCGGGATGTTTCATCGAGAGCCTCGCAGAAGAGAAAAGAAAACAGAGGAGATAAGGCTGCGAGCGAGCGAGCGAAAAAAGAAAAGGCTGCGAGCGAGCGACCGAAAGAAAAGGCTGGAAGCGAGCGCCAGCGAGGCGGCTGGTTTCTTCTAGCCAGCCAACGTGTTAGCTGGCTAACGTGGCACAGCATACATCGACTGTTTTTAAATAAAGTGCATTCTGGATCCTTGCGTGGATGTTTTTATAGTCTTTTTTTTAAGGTTAGAGCATACGTGAATGGATAAGAATTAGGCAATGTTGTACACTTGAACTAATATATATACACACAGGTTAGAGCATACACAGTGAAACCATATATGCTTGCACGGCCAATAAAAATAAATACAAAATAAATTGTTTTGATGCATTGTTAATCTCGGTTCATACGAGTGCATAACAAATGGTCAGCGCAAAACACAGGAGGGGCTCTTTTGCAAAGCAAATTGGGTTTCTTTCGTCCGTTATGGCATTTTTCAGAAAAGTCTCTCTATTTCAAAGAATTCAACCCGCCGCCCGGATTTAAGTCACACCCGAACCGTTATTTTACATTTTTCGAAAAACCTCCTAATGTTTTAGGTTCATCCGCGGATCATATTTAAGACAAACAAATGCTTTTTAAAATCATCCATATCTTTTAACCGTAACTCTGATTTGAACATGTTATATATGAAATTTGGTTAGAAAAATATGTAGAATATAAATATGAGATTATTTTTACCTGTTAAGTATTTTTAAATATTATTTTCGAATATATTTGAGTGAAACCAAATGATTTTCTAAATTATCTGTATCTTTTAAACCGTAACTTCAATTTTAACATATTATATATGAAATTTTACTAAAAAAATGTGTGGAATCTAAATATGATGTTAATTTTACCTGTTAAATATTCTTAAAATATTGTTATGAAAACAAACTTATAATTTATAGCGCAAGATCCTTTTTTTCATACCGGCGGTGATCCAGATTGCAAATAAACACCTCACTGTAACCATATAGGGAAAAGATAACATTGATAACAACACATGCATACCTTTAAAAAATGTCGCAGGGGAAAACAACAGATTTCTCATCGCGAGAGTGAGAGAAAGCGAGCGAGCGAGAGAG
>NC_041391.1:265597317-265604644 GCF_002162155.2 Triticum dicoccoides
GGGAGAGGGAGGAGAGAGGGAGAGAGAGACGCCTTAGGATTAACCATATTCAACACACGTTTTTTGTTGTTTTGTGTGAACACGAGGCCATCGCCGGCGAGGATGAGAAGGAGGATAAGCGGCAACACAAATATGATGCCTCGCAAAAATAAAGGAGATGGACCTATTGTGATCTTGAGTGATGGTTGTCGAGTTAAGAGCGTGTGTTATGTTTTTCTCTCCCGTTGCAACGCACGGGCTCTTTTGCTAGTAATAAGAAAAGAAAATTATAGACTTGAAAGTTTGAGAAGGATCATGGCATATGCCATTTGCACGCATCATCATCCTCCAGCGACCAAACTGCTTTGGCGCCACACAAAACATAGGCCGATAGCCTGGTCCTGGTACGCGCGACGCCGCCGCCGCATCCTCCCTCTCAGACTCATGGCGACGGTCCACGCGCGCTTGGGCTGCCTTCCGCAACCGCCTCCTCCTCGACTTCCCCGCCGCCGCGCCACCTTCTCCTCCGGTTCCCGCCGGTCCGCCGCGGCTCGCAGTCGCGTTACGAGGTCGGGTTCTCCTCCTCCTCCTCCTGGAGCTCCCTCCCTCTGATAGTAGGATCGGGGTTCGAGGGTGGCGTTTTTCTCAGTAGGCGTTTGTTGCAGGCGGCCTAAGATTTCTGCCGGCTGGACGAATTCGGAGCAACCTCTGCTAGAAGAAACGACGCTTTCTTACCAATAGCTGACTCATCGCTGTAGCCTCTGTAGATTAGATTAGATGTTCCCAAGTCAAGTCTCATATGTTCCTCACCGAATTTAACAATCTGTGGGTTTTCTGCAGTCATCTTTTGTAGATTTAGGGCTCAGTTTTCTTACAGAAGGGTGTGCTTTGGGGAAAACTGGTAGGTTAGATGTCTGAAATTTCTTTCCTGCAAAAATGTACAGTTTGCGCAGGGCGTCCCGTTTGGGTCCATGGACTGCGCAGGCAATGTCTGGCGCAGAACCTCCTGCTGGTGGCGGCGAAGCTGGTGAGATCATCGATGCGGTGGAAGTGGAACCTAGCAATGCTGGCGCTTCCTTGCTTGCAAAAGTGGCAGTTGCACTGGGTGTTGCGGTGACGGTCACCGCGATATCGATTTTCATGAAGCAACCTTCCTCTGGTCCTTCTTTCAGCCTGCCACAGATTATTGATGCTTCCGCGCAGTCAGATACTGTCGGATATACATTTTCTCAGTTCGGGAAGAAGGTCATCATTCCGGAATATACGCCAGGGTATGTGCATTTGACCATCTTTTTCTTTCCTTGATGCTAAATATTGTGTTGTTATTCTAGGAGCAAATAGATGCTGAAGTAAAAATATTTATTGTTGAAACGTATTCATGAACCACTTTCAGTCTGTGAAATGTCAGATCTATTCCTTCATGAACGGTGATTGAATTGAACACTACGTACAATGGTTGCAATAGCTTTTGAGATGACTCTGTAACCTCCAAGCATCATTCCCGTTTTATCACTGCAAAAATTAGAATTGTTTATACAACTTAGCTTTGTTTCCCTCCTTCACCTTCCAAGGTTTCAAGAACATGACATTTATCACTGCGAAATTATTTGACAACTAAATAATTTGTTATTGAAACTTCTGTAAGTATATTGGGTTTGCTATTTATTTTTTCAGGTGGGTCTACTTCTGGTTGCTCATGGCTGCTGGATTTGGACTGTTTGTCAGTGAAGAAGCTTTAAACGTTTGGGTCTGTCCTCTGTACTGGTACCTAAGATTATGCTCATCTAGTATTCCAACTTTATTTTGCACATGCACAAATTTATACCTGTTCATACTTCATAGTGGTTTCATTGTTGATAATTGTATTGACTTCTTCATGATGCAGGTTGGGATCTCGTTAGCACGCACCCTTTGTTTGGATGGAACTTGGCAATCTCTTGTTAACTCGTTCTCGACGAATGCATCTTATATAATTTCGACGGTGTTGTGGGTTTACTGGTATGCCCATCCTCTGTTCTCTGTTTATAGACCATTTCATCAGAAGATAGTACAAAACAGACTAATAGAAATTATTGTCCTAAACCATCCTTTCGTGCAGGGGTGTTTGTATCAGCGATATGGTTCCATTCTATCTTGGTAAGCTTTTTAGACAAACAAGAGCATCTGAAGACATATACAGCAAGGTTAGACAAGGATTTATCAATCACTGACATAAACCTTTTGTGCATTGTAGTGAGATCTAATTACAGTTCTTTTTTTTAGCTTGGAATTAGCAAGGAGAAAGCCGTAAGTGTATCTCGTGCTATACAAAAGTACGGGAACCTGATTGGCTTTGGTATGCATCTGAACTAGCAGTTTCACAGTCATTATTAAGCTTTGAGTAAACAGCGCGCCTGTTGGAAATTCCACAAAATGGACCTCATGTGTATGTGGACAATTGTTGTAGCAGTTTAAGCCATCATTATCTGTTCCTTCCACTGCAGTTGAGCGGTTTTCTATTGGCGTAAGGAATCCGACAGGATTTCTGGCAGGCGCAGTAGTTAGTCCTTCAGGCTTCACTCTCGTTTCCTGTTTTCAACGAATATACTGGTCAATGCTTTGACACTGACATTATTGGTAATTATAAACAGGGCGTATCAGCAGACTGTTATTTCGCTGGAGTTTGTTGCGGCTGTCTATTTACTCTTCCTATCCAGGTAAAGTGACATTGACCCAATTATTTGGTTTCAGAACCGTTGTCTGTTACTCGCTCCGTCCGAAAAAGTTTGTCCCAAGCTTGTCTTTCAAATGGATGTATCTAGCACTAACTTGGTGCTAGATACATCCATTTGAGGGACAAGCTTTTTCGGACGGAGGGAGTACTTTCAGTGAGTTACCAAGTGGCCACTTTGGTATGGACATTTGATTCATCATCACAAGAACTTGCTACATATCAATAGATAAGAACCTGTCAATCCTTACTCATGACATTCAAGATGTTTCACTGCAGTTAGCCGTCGGATTTTATCTCAGAGAACGCCCAGTCGTGGCGCTCGCGAGCGTTGCAGCTGCCGTGGTACATGTTCCACTCCCCCAACACCACCCCCCACAATTCCATTTCTCCTTCTCCGTAATCCCACTAATCCAAATTATGCTTACTTAGGGCATCTGGACTGTGTTCCCTTACGCGGCAGCGGCGTGCACGGCTTTATTCCTCTACCTTCGACGCAGGCCCAGCAGCTGACTGCAGTGATCCCTTCTGCAAAAGTTCATGGTACATGCCACCCACTTAGCTCACCAGAGTCCAGGAGTATTCCCCAGTGGGACTCCAAAATACATGCTTGTAAATTTTTGGAAGCTTTCAAATCGATTATGTTGATCGATTCTAATTTTATTCCACACCGTAGGAATTACTGTAAACAGAATCTAAAAATACAATAATGTAGATGCCTGTCATTCTTGTGTTTTTGACAGGATAAAAGTGCCAAAGTGGTTGGAACTAGTTGCGCGTGGTTTCAACCTCTTTACAGTTATTATTGCAAAAAAAAAAAAAAACCTCTTTCCAGTTCATCGGCTCATGTGTTCCGGTCTCAAGCAGGCAACACCATTTTATGATGATGCGTACACACGTGCTTTGCGTACACGTGCTTTGGTTTGACAACACTTCGTTGCAAGCACAGACATTACAGCATCTTCTTCGATGTAAAACGCGGTGCCCTAAAAACCATTATAGAGAGAATGTTTTTGAGCACCAGTCTGACTTTTGCTTTAAATACGGAAATGTTAACGCCCACACGTATGAGCGTTTGCATCTTGCCCACACGCGTTGATCCGCGTCCGTTCGTGAGCGCACGAATCTTGGCATATTTCTAGTGCCACGTAGGACTGGACTGGTGTGTGGGCGTTCAGCCGGTCGCCCACACGGCCGTTTCACCATATAGGAGGGGCTGGTGTGACGCCCCCAATTCAATCGTACACTAATCATGCACGCAAACGTGTATGATCAAGATCAGGGACTCACGGGAAGATATCACAACACAACTCTAAAAACATAAATAAGTCATACAAGCATCATAATACAAGCCAGGGGCCTCGAGGGCTCGAATACAAGTGCTCGATCATAGACGAGTCAGCGGAAGCAACAATATCTAAGTACAGACATAAGTTAAACAAGTTTGCCTTAAGAAGGCTAGCACAAACTGGGATACAGATCGAAAGAGGAGCAGACCTCCTGCCTGGGATCCTCCTAACTACTCCTGGTCGTCGTCAGCGGGCTGCACGTAGTAGTAGGCACCTCCAGTGTAGTAGGGGGCGTCGTCGACGGTGGCGTCTGGCTCCTGGACTCCAGCATCTGGTTGCGACAACCAGAAAGAAAGGAAAGGAGGAAAAAGGGGGGAGAAAGCAACCGTGAGTACTCATCCAAAGTACTCGCAAGCAAGGAACTACACTACATATGCATGGGTATATGTGTAAGGAGACCATATCAGTGGACTGAACTGCAGAATGCCAGAATAAGAGGGGATAGCTAGTCCTATCGAAGACTACGCTTCTGGCAGCCTCCGTCTTGCAGCATGTAGAAGAGAGTAGATTGAAGTCCTCCAAGTAGCATCTCCAAGTAGCATCTCCAGTAGCATCGCATAGCATATTCCTACCCGGCGATCCTCTCCTCGTCGCCCTGTTAGAGAGCGATCACCGGGTTGTATCTAGCACTTGGAAGGGTGTGTTTTATTAAGTATCCGGTTCTAGTTGTCATAAGGTCAAGGTACAACTCCGGGTCGTCCTTTTACCGAGGGACACGGCTATTCGAATAGATAAACTTCCCTGCAGGGGTGCACCACATAACCCAACACGCTCGATTCCATTTGGCCGGACACACTTTCCTGGGTCATGCCCGGCCTCGGAAGATCAACACGTCGCAGCCCCACCTAGGCACAACAGAGAGGTCAGCACGCCGGTCTAACTCCTATGGCGCAGGGGTCTGGGCCCATCGCCCTTTGCACACCTGCATGTTGCGTACGCGGCCGAAAGCAGAACTAGCCCCCTTAATACAAGTGCAGGCTTACGTTCCAATCCGGCGCGCGCCACTCAGTCGCTGACGTCAAGAAGGCATCGGATGATACCACGACGTCGGGATACCCATAACTACTCCCGCGTAGATGGTTAGTGCGTATAGACCAAATGGCCAGACTCAGATCAAATACCAAGATCTCGTTAAGCGTGTTATTATGAAGCAACCGCGGACGCCGATTAGGGCCAGGCCCACCTCTCGCCTAGGTGGTCTCAACCTGCCCTGTCGCTCCGCCACAAAGATCCACACAGAGGGCCGTCGGGACAAAGGTCCTTTCAGCCCCCAATCCATGAATCACTCGCGGGTACTTTTCGAGCGGACCCGACTTTAGTCACCATCTGTAGTATGTATATATGTACAGTATATACCCGTGATCACCTCCCGAGTGATCACGGCCCAATAGTATAGCAAGGCAGACTAACAAGAATGTAGGGCCAATGATGATAAACTAGCATCCTATACTAAGCATTTAGGATTGCAGGTAAGGTATCAATAGATGTAGCAACAATGTCAGGCTATGCATCAGAATAGGATCAACGGAAAGCAGTAACATGCTACACTACTCTAATGCAAGCAGTATAGAGGAGAATAGGCGATATCTGGTGATCAAGGGGGGGAGGGGCTTGCCTGGTTGCTCTGGCAAGAGAGAGGGGTCGTCAACTCCGTAGTCGAACACATGGACATCGGCACCGGTCTCAGAGTCTACCGGAAAGAAGTAACGGAGGGGGAACACAATAAATAACATAGCAATCAAAATGTAACGCAAAGCAAGATGCGGCAATATGCGGTGCTAGGGGTGACCTAACGTAGTGGTAGGTGATACCGGCGGAGGGGGAAAACATCCGGGAAAGTATTCCTGGTGTTTCGCGTTTTCGGACAGGTGAAACGGAGGGGAAAAGTTGCGTGTTCGCTATGCTAGGGATGTGTGGCGGACGAACAGGCTGCGTATCCGGATCCGTCTCATCGTTCTGAGCAACTTTCATGTACAAAGTATTTTCATCCGAGTTATGGATTATTTTATATGATTTTCTAAAGTTTTAATCATTTTTAGAATTTATTTAATTATTTAATTCTAACATTATCCAGAATAGTGTCTGCTGATGTCAGCATGACGCAATGCTGAGATCATCAGTCAACAGTGCGGTTGACTGAGTCAAATCTGGCCTGTGGGTCCAGTGGAACCCACGTGTCATTGACTGAACTAACTAAACATGATTAGTCAATTTAACTAAAGTGATTAGGTTAATTAATTAGGCTTAATTAGATTAACTACCAGGATTAATTAAGTTAATTAATTATATTATTTTTATTTATTTTATTTAATTCCTCTTTTTTTTTATAAAACCGTTCTGGGGATGGCCCCACTTGTCATAGGGCCAGTGGCATAACGGGCGTCAGGTTACAGGCGCAACCCGGACGGGCGATGGCCCTCGCAGTTGGGGCGCTGCCCGCCAGGATGCGGGACGAGGCCGTGGCCACGGTAGGGCTCGCTGGCCGGCCACGGCAGGCGGAGACGGACGCAGGGGTGGCACGGTGCGTCGGCTAGGAGCAAGGCAGCAGCAAGGGGCTGGCCATGGCGCGGGAGCGAGGCGGCAGAGAGGGGCGCGGCTCGGCACCGGCGCAGTGTTGCCCGAGAGGGCCGCCGGTGAGCAGCGCAACAAAGGGGGAAGGCAAGGCCAGGGCGCGGTCGGTGGTGCCGGAGCACGACCAGGGGGCATGAGCGGGGTGCACGGCCCAGGCCGGCACGGGGAGGCCGCGGCCTCGGGGCAGCAACAAGTGCGGACGGCGGCAGCGGTCACGAGCTCCGGCGCGGGAGCGGAGAGCCACGATGGAGGGCGCGCCGGTGAGGTAGAACAGGGGTCAGCCACGGCGCGGGCGATGCGCGTGCGGGCGCAGTGAGGAAGGGGGGGCGGGTTCGGCCGGTTGGTGCCGCGCGTGTCAAGGGCGCGGCCCGCCCGCGGTGAGCGCGGGGCCGGAGCACGCGAGGCGTGGCGACGGTCGTGGGGCGAGAGAGTGCGAGGAGAGGGGGCGAGAGCCCGGGGCCTCACCGGGGTTCGCAGGGTCTGTGGCAGCATGGGTCGAGGGGGGCGACGGGGATGACATGCGATGTGGGAGCAGGCCGGCGGGGAGGAGGAAGCAGGCCGACGAGGAAGAGGCGCCAGCGAGGTCCAGGCGGCGACGGGCGACGGCGTCGGTGGCCTCCTCCTCGATCCCGATCCAAATCGGGGGAGAGGGGGGGAGGAGATATTTTCGGGGAGGAGTGGGGAGTGTCGGTGGTGGTTCGGGCCCTGGGGGGTGGAT
>NC_041391.1:265604782-265614854 GCF_002162155.2 Triticum dicoccoides
TTTCTTTTTTTTTCTTTTGTATTTTCTTTCTTTTATTCATTTTCTATTCTGTTTTATTTCATTTTAAATCATTTAGGCCATTTCTAAAAATGAGTTTGCTGCACTATAAATACCTATGCCATTTTTGGCACAACCCAAACATTTTGTTTTATATATTTGAAAACTTTATTTGTTGACATTAATTTGAATTTGAATTTTGAAACGGTTTTGAATTAACCCGAGATTAACTACAGTGACAGAGGTGACGTGGCATCATTAACGTGAGATTACTGTAGCATGATTATCCGGGCGTTACAGCTGGTGTGTGGGCGTTCAGCAGTTCGCGCCACACGCCACTTTGCACGCACACACAAGGGCTAGTGTGTGGGCATTTGCCATCTCGTCCACACGCCCGTCTCCTCTCCCACACCCAAGCTGCTAGTTGCCATGTATTTTTGCAGCGCACATGGCAACTGCCCCTAGTGTGCTTTATAAGCAGGTGGTAACTCTCTGTTTTTACCCGAATTGCCATGTGTTTTTGCAGGGTACACGGCAACTGCATAGTGTGCAAGTAAGCAGATGGCAACTCTCTTTTACCGAGTTGCCATGTGTTTTTGCATGGTACATGGCAACTGCCCCAACGTGCATGTACATGGCAACTGCCCTAACGTGCACGTAAGCAGATGGCAACTCTTCCTTTTTACATGGCAACTGCCCTAGCATGCTTGTGAGCACATGGCAACTCTCTCAACTGCCTAATGTTAGTATGTGGCAACTCCTAAAGTTATGAAATCATGGCAACTACATTAGATCAGACCATACATGGCAACTGCAGTTGAGCAACCATGACAACTGCAGTTGTCCGACATGGCAACCGTAGTTCAGCGACATGGCAACTGCAGTTAAACGAACATGGACGAGGGTCTGGACCATGGCAACTGCGGGCGCGCGGTGGGCGTCACGCGTGGCGTGCGGGACCAGGAGGGTACGAGGCCTGACATACGGACGTGTGGAGGTTATCAACTTCGCCCACACGCACACGTGTGAGAGGGTTCGGGAGGGAAAAAAAGGTGTGTGGGCATTAGTTGTTTTGCCCACACGTAGGTGTGTGGGCTGGTTGCTGTCCATGCCACACGAGGCGTGTGGCACAACTACCCGATACACCACACGTGTGGCAGTTATCGGGACCCTTTAAATAATGTAAAAGTAATGCCCTAAAATTTGAGAACCGTGTGAAACATGATGATCTCTCATTGGAGGCGGAGCCAATGACAGGAAGGAGCTCAACAGGGACGGCGACGGTGATAGCGGACTTTGGTGGCGGAGTAGTTTAGGGATGATGGCAGGAGCTCGGGGACGACGATGAGCGGTGCTCATGGATGGCGGCACAAGCTCGACGACCACGACAGACGACAGCGAGGAGCGGGGTGGGATGGCACAACCGTGTAGCCAGCTTAGAGGGGTCGGGGCGGCCGCGACATAGATCATCGAGGAGTGGTATGGGGTGAGAGGCTTCATGGTGGTCGGCGTGGATGCAGGGTGAGGGGACGCAACAATGGTGAAAGTTCACAGTGGCGGTTCGTTTTTGTTTCTAGGGCAGCTGCTAGTGGTGTTGCAAATATATGTCACTTGGAGTTAAAATTTGGGACAACTGCAAAATTTTCGGCACCAAATAAAGATACACCATTTGTTGAAGGTCGTTGTTTTACATAACCCTTTGAAGATGCTCTTACACGCACATACAGTACTTTTTCTTTGGCTTGCTTGCTGTGGTGTACCAAGAATATTGATGACAACGTGCACAAACTGAGAGCCGTTTATCCAGAAACCAACGCTTGAGATCGATCAGGACATAAATAAGTCTTTAGGAAAACAAAAGGATCGCAGAAGATCTAAACGGCCTCTTTGTTGCAGAAAACACCCTCGAGTCGCCGTTCCCTTTCAATCCGCACCCCGCATCACTCCCTCGCTCCACTCACATCCTCACCTCCGGCGATGGCCGGCCGCCTCGCCGGCGCCGGCGCTTCCTCGCCCCTCCCCCGCGCGCTCCTCCTCCTCGCCGTGGTAGCTCTCTTCTCTATATCCTTCCTCTCCCTCCGCTCGCTCCGCCCCGCCGCGCCCCCCTCCCTCCCCCTAGATGAACCCCGCCGCCTCCCGCTCTCCTCTCCTCCGCCGGCGTCGCTCCCGTCGGTCTACCACTCTCCCGAGGCGTTCGCGGCGGGGTACGCGGAGATGGAGCGGAGCTTCAAGGTCTACATCTACCCGGACGGCGACCCCAAGACCTTCTACCAGACGCCCCGGAAGCTCACGGGCAAGTACGCCAGCGAGGGATACTTCTTCCAGAACATTCGGGAGAGCCGCTTTCGCACCGAAGACCCCGACAAGGCCGACCTCTTCTTCGTCCCCATCTCGCCCCACAAGATGCGCGGCAAGGTCCCTCCCTGCACTCTCTTTAACCCTACTGCTCGTTTTATCGCATTATGACTCCTACAGTATTGTACTGTTCTTGGTATACTCGGTACTACTGTGTGGCTGGCGAGCTAGGCACATTGTCAAACTCTGAAGTAATATGGATTCTCATGGTATGTTAGTTAATGCCTACACAGATCACAGCTAAAGCAAAAGTAGAACGATGTTGTAGAGATGCTATTTGACTTGGTTGGCTATATTAGTCTGACGTAAGATGTTCGGTGTTTCAACTTGCTTGCCCACAAAAGTAATGGAAAAATATTCTTTCTTATGATAGCCATGGTTGAACTGTTCTTTTTAAAGTTCAGCGAACAGCTGTATGACCAGAAGTGACTTGAATTTCACATGCTAGTTATTTTGTGTGTGTTGTTCTTCTTGTCTTGTGATTGAATTGCTCTGATAATTATTTACATGCATCTTTTTTAGTGTTGCAGGGTACTTCATATGAAAATATGACAATGATAGTTAAGGATTATGTTGAAGGCTTGATAAGCAAGTACCCTTATTGGAACCGCACACTAGGAGCGGACCACTTCTTTGTCGCATGCCATGATGTAGGCGTGAGGGCGTTCGAAGGACTTCCGTTCATGGTGAAGAACTCTATTAGAGCTGTCTGCTCGCCAAGCTATAATGTTGACTTTATACCTCATAAGGATGTTGCTCTGCCTCAAGTATTACAGCCATTTGCTCTACCTGAAGGAGGGAATGACATTGAAAACAGGTTGAGATGGCACTTCCTATTTGTTGAGCTATATAATGTAATTATAAGGGCCTCTATATGTGATATAAAAGAAAAATAATTCTGTATGCTAGTTTTTATTTCATTGAAACACGTCAGAAATTCATAGTACTTAACTGTTTGGAACTCTTGAGTAGCTTTTTTTTTTGGCTAGATTTAGTGGCCTGGTGCCTTCCAATATGACTCTAATAACTATAGCCTCTTGCGAAATGATATCTGTTTTGTGTCAGAAATTTTGTGAAACACAGACTCTTATTTACCCAACTGTCTCCTTATTTATGCATTGAATACTCTTTGAATCTGATTTATTTGTGCACATGATTTTAAGGTGTGATAAATGTTTTCTTCTAGTGCATACTGGAATTCGGAAATTGCTCGTAATTGATAGCGATAAACTGGTCACCACTGCAGTGTAAACATCTATCTGCACTCTTGCTATATCTATATCTTAAATTGCTTCTTTTGCAATGGAAAACAGGACAAATCTTGGATTTTGGGCTGGTCATCGCAACTCGAAAATACGAGTTATTTTGGCACGAGTCTGGGAGAATGATACAGAGCTTGCTATTAGCAATAATCGGATTAATAGAGCTATTGGAGAGCTAGTTTATCAGAAGCAGTTCTACCGTACTAAGTTCTGTATCTGCCCTGGTGGCTCTCAAGTTAATAGTGCTCGTATATCTGATTCAATACACTATGGCTGTGTCCCTGGTTAGTATTTTTGACATGCAAAATACATGGCACCCATGACCATTCCTTATTGTTATTCCCCTTTCATGGGTGCTCAATTTTTTTAGTGATTCCCATATTATTATTTTCTAATTAATTCTATTGTGTCCTTTTAGTTATTTTGTCGGACTACTATGATTTGCCTTTCAATGATGTTCTTGACTGGAGAAAGTTCGCGGTTGTACTTAAGGAGCGCGACGTATATGAACTAAAGAGTATCCTGAAATCTTTTTCACAGCAAGAATTTGTTGCATTTCACAAATCTTTAGTTCAGGTATGCATCTTTTGAGTAAATAAGTGAGTAGGTGATTTTGTCATTTTAAAACTTCCGGTTTATGCATTCATCTTCCTTTATCTACAAGATAGAGTAGTTATTCATGATCTGAAGGATGATGTTAAATATTGAATCTTATTGTGATGGAAAATAATGTAGAAGATCAGGGTATAAAGTAACAAGAGCTTTGTTCGTTGGTCGAGATTCTAATGTGTCACCTGTCTTATCATTAGACTTGAGCCGTTGAATCTGAAAAAACAAGAATGAAGAACTGAGTAGTGGAACCTTTGATTTGGCTATTTTATTTTTTTCTGTAGTAAATGGTTATCAAAGTTCTAGTGTGGTCCGATACTAATATGTTAAGTTGGGATTGCAGGTTCAGAAACACTTTGTATGGCACTCACCTCCTGTTCCTTATGATGCATTCCACATGGTTATGTATGAGCTGTGGCTGCGGCATCATGTGATCAAGTACTAACTCAAGACTTCACGGTCACTATTTGCAACATAATGGCGTGATCCATCAGAATGATGTTATAGGTCTACCTGCTTGTGATATACCAAGTACGGCCTCTGTTCTTCGCTCTTGTAGTTAGTAGCTGGACGGGTCATTGGTGCAAGGAAAACATCTACATAGAAAAGTTGGCAATCGACGATATCGCAAAAATTGTGTTGTAGTTATTAGATTCATTAGCCATTCTTCGGTTAGTTGGTTCCCCCCATATTTGAGTCCTTTCTGTGGCATTGCTTTTGTAGTTTGCTTTGCTATATATTGATCTGCCTGAGTAATTGCTTATGCTTATACAAATTTTGCACCTACTCTTGTAAAGTAATGTACGCTGTTACTGATGAGATAGTAAGCATCCAAAGATATATTAGATTGACATGATCACCTCTTTTTGCTCCTGTGAGACATGATCCAACTACTCTACTCGTATAATGTAATGTATGATATATGATTATTACGGATGAGATGGTAAATGCAGAGACATGTCAGATTGACATGCTAGCATCAGAAAAAATGACTTGTGTCATTTTACCCGGGGGCTAATATGGCTGTGCATGACAGTATTCATGTTACTTTTGTAATACTATCATCCATGTGTACCCAGAGGAAACATGAGAACTCATACGGTAAGCATTCAATGTATCAGCAATGGTAGTAGCACTAACAGATTTCATCATAGGCATGTTAAGTGAAAATATTGCAGAAATTGCTTGAGTGCAACATGCCAACATGTACTTGAAAGTTGCTGAACTCCTGTGGTTCAACATGGGTTACAGCGTGGCAGTGGCAGAGCAACCAGACTGCCATGAGTCTACAAGTTCATTGTTGATTTCTAGTAATGCTAAATTGGAATGTTGATTTGGCAGTACAGACTTATATACATGACATCAGGCATTTTATTTTTACGGATATGGACTGTGCACCAAGACATTAGCTAGGGTGTAGCATCTGTGGGCACGATACATTGCAGCCTTTGGCAAGAGCAGCCGCCAAGTGATCACTTGATAAGAATGCACCTGATTGGTGAACCCTCGGAGCCAACCAGTCTTAGAGGTAAGCAGTGCAGCATGTATAGTCCAGTGTTGATGTTGTCTAGTTTCAGGGCTTCGACTGGGATGATATCCTGACAGAACAAAGTAAAGTAAAACAACCGACACTTTCGATCAACGATGCTGTCTCTAAGAAGGCAAGTTATTTGTGTTCTTCGTCACTGATATGTGAAATGTCTTCGGAAGAGCATTAAAATAGCGTAAGCAAGCATTGGGTCCCCCAAAGAGGTTGATCAGTAAGGAATTGGTGGGACCAAGACTTTGATCAACTTGTCAACATGCAATGTTGTACTAACATGTTGTCAGACTTGGGGAATAAGCAGCATATGACGAGAGGCTGGTGCAAAACTACGAGGTTATAACTGGTGGCTTCAATTTCACATGGGTTTCTTTTTGGGGCCATGAAAGGGCACATCTTACCGCATTTTTGAAGAAGGCCACATGGGCAGTGATCAAGTGGTCAAATGAAGCAACTGATATATAGTCAATCCCTGCATAATTTGCCAATATCACCATGTTAAGTTCACATCAGATAAGGTATGCATATATTGATCCACCAGCGAAAAGGTCATGAACTAACTGAACCTAGGCAGTTCACAGTTTCACAAGGTTCTTACAAATTTGGTGCAATACAAGTACAGCTCCTGTTTACTTACCAACAAGTTTGATGTCGGTGTTGTCAACTAACCACTGTGCACCATCCTCCGTAAATCCAACAAAACTCATATCACCTCCTTGCTTCCACATGAGCCCCCTACAGATCATTTGCTTGCATGCATGTAGTAATGACATGGTGAAAAATATATTATCTACTTGAATATGTGCCCTTCAAAGAGGCCAATACCTGTCTGTGTTCAATGTCCTGAAGAGAACTCGACGAACACCTTTTGGTATATTTAGGGATTCCATTGCTTCAGCTGCATAGAGTTAGAGGGGAATAGAATCCTTATGAATTTTCCTATGTAGGTCATTTGATTCACAGGAATAGGACCCTGAGGAATTTTTCCTAAGGAAGCCTTTGCAGTTCATTTTGGAGGAAAGTTTACATACACCCAAACCTCATTTTTCTACGTCCATTGTTTTCCTGCGGTGTATCAAACTATGTTTTTAAGGCGGTAAGGCGATCTAAGGCGCTGGGGGGGCGCCTTATCGCCTAGGCGACGCCTAAGCGCCTAAGGCGGACGCCTAAGCGCCTAAGGCGGGCATATTTGTAAGGCGCTGGCGGGGCGCCTTATCGCCTAAGCGTCGCCTAAGCGTCCAAGGCGGGACGCCTTAAAAACAGAGGTATCAAACACTCTTTGGTGTTAATTCATGTGGTTTTCCATACCTATAGGTTTCATGTGTACATAACACTCTAAAATCATGTGTTTTTCCTATCCTTTTATTTTAAATATCTTGCAAATCAAAGAAGCCCTTAGTGATTCCGTTGCTTCAGCTGCATAGAATTAATGGTGGCATCATATACCAAATACCAGGCAGCATGGATGTGAATTAATATTTTTAATGAGGATATTATCACTTTCCATTTATTTTTTTCGAAGTGCCGATGTTGGTAAATGCATATCGAATTTGTGACAAACCACCGTAAAGGAAAATGAAGTAACCGATATCTGAATACGGCACCATATTAGTAATGCACATGTATCTCGAATGCCATGTTAAATTAATCTTGTGACATGATATAAGAAGTTCATTAGCAGGGTGATTCATCATCGATGATCCAATGGAGGAGCTGGTCTCCTTGTAAAAGAAGAGAGAGCACATCCCCAGGCCCTACCTGTTATATTTGTGTGTCTTGGAACATCGACCAGTAAGGCAGGACCTGTCCAGAAACAAGAATACGTGGACCGTTAATAAATCATTCATAAGTACCATGCCAATTTTAATGTAAGTCAGGCAGGGAAATCTTTGGGTCAAAAAATATACAGAGGGCATTTGGCGATATAATTATCTTCTCTTGAGAGGAGCCTCTTTCACAGCTACTCCCTCCGTTCCAAAATAGATGACTCAGCTTTGAACTAACTTTAGTACAAAGTTGAGTCATCTATTTTGCAACGGAGGGAGTACTCCGGATCAGAGAACATCAACTACAAGAAAATCGATTGTCGCGTTGCCCATATGAATTGGCACCTAGAGTTCTCCGAGAGAGGGGCTCAATTGTGAGCCCAAGATTTGAAGTGTGTGTATTCAAATTTCAAAGACTATTGCATGTATAATTGATTGTAGCTAATCCTGCACCTCCCTCCTCCCAACCCTAGCCGCCCCTCCTCCTCACCCCCCTCTTCCCTTCCTCGCAGCCGCCAGGCAAGCCCGGGGCGCCAAGGATGGTGGCGGCGGGGCCTCGGTTGCCCTGCTTATGCATGGGGAACCCCGGATCTGGAGCGGCGACTCCATTGGCAAGGCACGGCCGGCTAGTAGCCGTGCGGGCGGTGGATCTGGTGTCTCGGCCGCGCAGGCGGCGGGATCCAGTGGTCGTTGGCGGCCGGCGACGGCTTCTGCGGCGGCCGGTGCGCGTGATCTGGCGCGTCCCCTCCTTCCCTGTTCGGCGTGCGGGCCAGCTTGTACAGGAGGCGCTGCTGGTGGCGGGGATCTAGTCCGAGCGAAATCCCTGGCCGGCCATGACCGGCCGCGCCGACGACGACGCCTGAGGGCACCGTTCCCCTCCTTGGAGGCATCGGCGCCGCTTTGGGAACCTTGGGGTTGGGTGGCGCTTGTGGGTGGTGGGCGACGGCGGTGGTGCGGCCCTATCCTAGCATGGATTAGTTCGTTGCTTGGAGATGGACTCGCGTAGGTGGAGGTCGTCGGCTGACGTCATGGTGGTGTTAATGGCGGAGGACCTGCCAAGGCTCACGTAGGTGAAGGTCATCGTTTGGCGTCGTGGTGGTGTCGATGGCGGAGGACGTGCCAAGGTTGTCACCTCAATCTGCTCTAAAGATGGACCAATGGAAGATGGCGGCGATGAAACATGTGAGTGTGTCGGACATGTTTGAGTCCCGGACCTGGCAGATGGCTCGGTCGGGGCCTCCGACTTTAGATGTTAGGCTTAGGTGAGAGGTCTGGGTATGTGGCCCAGCTTGCACCTCTTCATCATTTGGATAGGAATAGCGGCAGATGTTGTCAAGATGGGCGGATTCAGACATATTATTGTTCTACTTTGTAAGGTCCTCGAGAATAATTAATAAAATGGCCGCATGCATCTCCCAGATGCAGAGACCGGGGGTCATCCTCCTTTTCCAAATACACACACACACACACACATAGAGGGTGAGTCTATTATGATAACACCCCCTTAAGACCTTATTCTGCACACCTGGGGCTTATTCTGCTAACACCCCCGGACGCGCAGTACACAGCCAGCCGAACCGTTCTAACCACGCATATCCGAAGGAAAAAAACTAACCACCCCTCCCCACGTCCTCACCTTCTCTGCACGCCGCCGCACCCCCTAGTCCCCACGACGACCTTCGTCAACCCACCCCGCCTTCCACTCCCCACATCCCCGCGGCGGCCGGCAGGGGCACTCGATCCGAGCGGCACCCCCCACGTCCCACCTTTTCTCCCGGGCCGCCATGGCGAGCGCGCCCCGGATCAGCCCCCCCGCGGCCGCGACGACCCGCCACCAGACCAAGGCCGCTGCGGCTCCCGCAACACCTCGTCGCCGGATCCATGCCGCACCGGTCCTCCGCGACGCCCCGCCGCTGGATCCAGCTCCTCCGGTCCACCCCCTCCCACCAGCACCACTGCCTCCTCCCCATCCATGGCGGTCGCCCCGCCACATCGACCTCTCCCTGTGCTAGATCCGGTGGGATCCACCTCCATCACTATAACGCCCGGATAATCTTGCTACAGTAATCCCACGCTAATCATGGCACGTCATCCCGATTACTGTTGCTATCCTCGCAATAATTCGAAACCGTTCAAATTCAAAATTCAAATTGATGAAAACAATAAAAGTTTTCAAAAATTAAAATAAAATTGTTCGGTGGTTGACGAATATTACAAAGGTAATTATAGTGCAACAGTCATATTTTTATAAAATGGCTAAATGGATTAAATGATTTAAACAGAAAAGAAAAAATAAAAGAAAATACAAAAGGAAAGAAATACAGAAAACCAAAAAAAAAAGAGAACACCCCCTTCCCCCCCACTGGGCTTCGGCCCAGCAGGCCACCGGGCCGCCTGGCAAACCCACCCCCTCTCTCCTTATTTCCCCCCGGGTGAGACCCCGAAACCCTAGCCACCCCCCACTCGCATCCACTCTCCCCCCTCCCTCCCGATTGGATCGGGAGGATAACGGCGCCGCGCCCCGGCCTGCCCCCGTCCTC
>NC_041391.1:265615420-265674713 GCF_002162155.2 Triticum dicoccoides
TGTCGCCGGCGACGTCCGCACCCAGTCGCCGCGCCCGACGGCGTGCGCCGCGCGCCGTCCGCCCCGTCTCGGCTCCTGCGCCCCGCGGTGGCCATCGCCCACGCGCGCCCTGGCCGCACACCCGCGTCGACCAAGCCCGGCCTTGACCTCCACCGCACGCGCCGGTCGCGTCCCGCGCCATCGTGCGCGCGCTCGCACTGGCCGCGCCCCGCGCTCCCCACTCCTGCTCGCCGTGGTGCCTCGCACCGGGCCGCACCGCACCGGCCTCTGCTGCCGTGCGCCGGTGCCCCGCGAGGCCACGACGTCGCCTAGTGGCCCTCCCGGCTCCGCCTCCTGACGCCGCCACCGGCCGTCGCCCACGGCAGCCGCCCGCACATCGGCCCCTGCATTCCGGCGGCGCCCAGCGCCCAGCGCCCGTTAGCACCCATGGCCGATAAGGCCATTGGCCCTATGACAAGTTGGCCCCACCCTAGAACGGTTTTTTTAAAAGGAGAATTAAAAAAATAAAATTATTAAATAAAAATAAAAATGATTAATAAAATTAATTATTAATTAATTAATTAACTAATGAATTAATTAAGTTAATTAATCCGGTTTAATTAATTTAATTAACTAGTTAATTTTAATTAAACTGTAATTAGGATTAAACTAAACCCTAATTAAACCTAACAGTGTATGACAGGTGGGTCCCACGGGACCCACATGTCAGGTTGACCAGGTCAAATGGTCAACGCTGACTGCTGACGTCAGCACGACGTCATGCTGACGTCATAAATCCATTTTCGAATTAATTAAATAATTAATTAAATTTCAGAAATTAATAAAATCTTTAGAAAATCATATCTTTTAATCTGTAACTCGGATTAAAATATTTTCAACATGAAAGTTGCTCAGAACGACGAGACGAACCCGGATACGCAGCCCGTTCGTCCACCACACACCTCTAACATACCAAACACACAACTTTCCCCCTCCGGTTCATCTGTCCGAAAACGCGAAACCCCGGGAATACTTTCCCGGATGTTTCCCCCCTTCATCGGTATCACCTACTACCGCGATTGGGCACACCTAACATCGTTACTTGTCATGTCATGCATCGATATGCATTTGTTTGCATTGTATTCATTGTTTCTTCCCCCTCTTCTCTCCGGTAGACTACGAGACCAACGCTGCTGCTGCCCAGTTCGACTACGGAGTTGACGACCCCTCCTTCTTGCCAGAGCAACCAGGCAAGCCCCCCCTTGATCACCAGATATCGCCTATTCTACTCTATACTGCTTGCATTAGAGTAGTGTAGCATGTTACTGCTTTCCGTTGATCCTATTCTGATGCATAGCCTGACATTGTTGCTACACCTGTTGATACCTTACCTGCAATCCTAAATGCTTAGTATAGGATGCTAGTTTATCATCATTGGCCCTACATTCTTGTCAGTCTGCCTTGCTATACTATTGGGCCGTGATCACTCGGGAGGTGATCACGGGTATATACTATACATACATACATACTATACAGATGGTGACTAAAGTCGGGTCAGCTCGAAGAGTACCCGCGAGTGATTCACGGATTGGGGGCTGAAAGGACCTTTGTCCCGACGGCCCTCTGTGTGGATCTTTGTGGCGGAGCGACAGGGCAGGTTGAGACCGCCTAGGAGAGAGGTGGGCCTGGCCCTGTTCGGCGTTCGCGGACACTTAACACGCTTAACGAGATCTTGGTATTTGATCTGAGTTGGCTACGAGCCTATATGCACTAACCATCTACGCGGCAGTAGTTATGGGTATCCCGACGTCGTGGTATCAGCCGAAGAACTTCAGACGTCAGCGACGGAGCGGCGCGCGCTGGATTGGAACGTAAGCCTGCTCTTGTATTAAGGGGGCTAGTTCTGCTTCCGGCCGCCCACGCAACATGCAGGTGTGCTATGGGCGATGGGCCCAGACCCCTGTGCGCTTAGGTTTAGACCGGCGTGCTGGCCTCTCTGTTTTGCCTAGGTGGGGCTGCGACGTGTTGATCTTCTGAGGCCGGGCATGACCCAGGAAAGTGGGTCCGGCCAAATGGGATCGAGCGTGTTGGGTTATGTGGTGCACCCCTGCAGGGAAGTTAATCTATTCGAATAGCCGTGATCTTCGGTAACAGGACGACTTGGAGTTGTACCTTGACCTTATGACAACTAGAACCGGATACTTAATAAAACACACCCTTCCAAGTGCCAGATACAACCGGTGGTCGCTCTACCTCAGGGATATGAGGAGGGGATCGTCGGGTAGGATTATGCTATGAGATGCTATTTGGAGATGCTACTTGGAGGACTTCAATCTACTCTCTTCTACTTGATGCAAGACGGTGGCTGCGAGAAGCGTAGTCTTCGACAGGATTAGTTATCCCCCTCTTATTCTGGCATTCTGCAGTTCAGTCCACTGATATGGCCTCCTTACACATATACCCATGCATATGTAGTGTAGTTCCTTGCTTGCGAGTACTTTGGATGAGTACTCACGGTTGCTTTCTCCCCCCCTTTTTCCCCTTTCCTTTCTTTCTGGTTGTCGCAACCAGATGTTGGAGTCCAGGAGCCAGACGCCACCGTCGATGACGACCCCTACTACACTGGAGGTGCCTACTACTACGTGCTGCCCGCTGATGACGACCTGGAGTAGTTTAGGAGGATCCCAGGCAGGAGGCCTGCGCCTCTTTCGATCTGTATCCCAGTTTGTGCTAGCCTTCTTAAGGCAAACTTGTTTAACTTATGTCTGTACTCAGATATTGTTGCTTCCGCTGACTCGTCTATGATCGAGCACTTGTATTCGAGCCCTCGAGGCCCCTGGCTTGTATTATGATGCTTGCATGACTTATTTATGTTTTAGAGTTGTGTTGTGATATCTTCCCGTGAGTCCCTGATCTTGATCGTACACGTTTGCGTGCATGATTAGTGTACGATTGAATCAGGGGCATCACAATCACGTCCCGCCTGGACCCGCGCCGCTGCTGCCGGGCCAGCTCCGCCGTCCCACCTCCTCCCCATCCTGGACTAGACGGCTGATGGGTCGAGGTCGCGCATGCCTCCGGTGGCTCCTGGGCGAGGGGACTCTCTGCCGTTTGGTGGCACTCGTGGTGCAGCTCGGTGGCGGTGCAGCTCATGGACAGCGCCGCCATGCAGTTTGAGCGACCGCGTGCGTGCAGTGCGTCCGGTGAGTGCATGCGGTTCAGTGCATCTCGTGTTGCCCCAACCACCATCCTCCATCGCCGTCCATCCCGTGCTGCCCCTCCTGACTGCACGCCCTGGATCCGGGCAACCAGGCCTGCGCGCCATGCCACGCGCAGCCCGCCGGACCTCAGCCGTTAGGGGTGTGTGGTGGTGGGATGCAACTCCCCATGGGTGACCATGATCATCGTCCCCTTCCTTCATGTTATCGATGTCCGGATCCGGCGAGCAGTGTAGCCGTATCCTCGGAGCAGGGCACCCCCGCCTCCGTCCTCCGCTCTCATACTGGATCGGCCGCCATGCCATGGATTCGGTCGACCTCAACCTCCCGGTAGACCGCTGCTTCCACCAACCGTCAGGATTGGGCACACCGTGCGGCTCATTTTGTCAAACTTTTGATGCGTGGTGTAGTTTGGCGCACATCTTTGCTCTCCTTTTTAGTTCGTATTTTGTTGCATCTAAATTGTAAAAAAGTAATTGTTGTGATGCAGTTCAATTCAGTGGGGTGATAAAAAGAAAGTGCAGTTTGGAAATCTGCTTTTTGATCAGATTTTGTTTTTGTGCAGTTTGCCGGCGACGCCATCGCCTTGCAGTTCACTGGCTCTGGGGGCGAGCAGTGGATAGGACGACACGCGTGCAGTTTAGGCCGTGCGATGCTGCAGTGCGGAGAGTACTCAAAATGTCGTTAAGTAGTGGAAAAATGGTTATGCATCATGCAGTGTAGTTAACTAGTGGGGTACTCAAATGTCGTTTTTCTAGTTGATGAGTGCATTATGCAGTGCAGTTAACATCTCAAAAGAAGCTCATTTTCAGTAGTGTCGCGGCCCGTTTACAGTAGGCTCGAGGTTCAATTTTCATAGGATTGCGGTTCACCAATGCTTGACATGAAGTGCATTTCACCTCGTTTGGAAAAATTTACATCCCACAAAAAATAAATCATGCAGTGCACTTGTCCGTCCGATGAAGTGCCGGTTTTAGTCTAAAGAAGTGCGGTTTGCTACCTTGTTTAGGAAAATTTATGTCCCACAAAAAAGAAATGATGCGGTGCACTTGTTTGTCTGATGAAGTGCGGGTTATAGTCTAAAGAAATGTGGTTTGCTACCTTGTTTGGGAAAATTTGGGTCCCACAAAAAAACCATGCAGTGCACTTGCCCATCTAATGAACTGTGGTATTTCGTCTGAAGCAGTGCGTTCTTCTTTCCTCGTCCGAGAAAAAAATATGTTTAAACAAAAAGAAACCATGCAGTGCACTTGCCCATCTGATGCAGTGCGGTATTTTGTCTGAAGCAATGCGTTCTTCTGTCCGATGCAGTACATACGACGTTTTTGGTCTCGCGAAGAACAGAGTGTCCGCTTTTCGGTAAAATTGAAACTGCTCTTAAACCGTAAGGAATTAGAGAGTGTTCTACATAAAAAAGTTGCGTCTCGTCGATATCTTTCCAACGGCGTATGATTTGAATTATTCCGACCAGCCGTTCGTAAAAATTTCATGAAAAAACAGCCGCTGCCTCTCGAAGTCAGCCGCACGATTTTCACAATTAACTAAAAACCGTAAGGAATCTCAAAACCATTTCAACATATGAAAGTTGCGCCTTGTCCGTAGCTTTCCAACGGCGTATCATACGTAAGACGTTCCGACAAACGGTTAGAAAACTGGAGCAAAAACAGTACCGAAAATTTCAAAAAATTTGAAAAACAAAGTTCCGCGATTAAGTAAATTTGAAACTGCTCTTAAACCGTAATGAATTAGATAAACATTTATATATGAAAAAGATGCGCCTCGACGATATCTATCCAACGGCGTATCGTTTGCTTCATTCCGACAAGCGGTTTAGAAGAAATCGCGAAAAATGCTCGATGCCACTCGTCGTCCGCCGCGCCGTTTTTGAAACTGCTCTTAAACCGCAAGTAATCTCGAAAAGTGTTCAACATGGCGAAGTTGCGCCTAATCTCGAAAACGGTATATTATACACCTCGTTCCGATAAACAGTTAAAAAAACTAGAGCGAAAACAGTACCAGAAAAACACTGCATGCAATTTTTTTTGACGCGAAGTTCACTAGTCTCTATTGCAGTGCTCGTCGTCAAAATGATGCAGTGCGCTTCTGTTCAGCGTGCAGTACCGAGGTGATGTGCAGAATAGTTATTTTGCTAATATTAGCAGAATAGACCGATAATTCTCATATTTGCTAATATTTTGCTAATATTTGCTAATATATATTAATGCCTCGGTAATTCTCATATCTAAATACTTCGTGCATCAGTGCATTAATTTCCGAAAGACCTATACCAATATAACAAAATATGACATGAAGTGGGGAACCAACGGATCAAGTATTCGACCATGGCGCCATCAAGATGCCACAATAATCAGCCCTGAATGGCATCGTAGGACGGATCCCAGCAGGCCCTGGCAAGGCCTACCGCCGTTGAATGGTGATATGGCGAGGGCCATATCCGACAGCCTTGTGCATATGTAGATAGCAGATGGTGAATCCCTCCTCTTCTAGAGAGACCGCGGGATCAACGGCTGTGGCAGATATTGCACCCCTGGTACTGGAGAAGGTGAATACGAGATTTATCAACAAAAGAATAGCTCATGAGGTCCTAACCAGTCTAAACTGGATTAGGGACGTTGGTGTTGGTCTATTGCCACGTGTCCCCAACAATTCTCCAACCTATGGTCGGTCGTCAACGTCATCTCCCTTAACAACAACACCCCTAATTTATTCTCTTGGCCATGGAGTCCCACTGGACAGTACTTGACGCAATCTACTTATAAGATGATGTGCCAGGACATGATTCGCTTCCCCGCCGCCCAGTGCATATGGAAGAGTTGGGCGCCGCTCAAATGCAAAATATTCATCTGGCTTGCTATCTAGTACCATGTATGGACCTCTGATTGTCGATTCCAACATGGATTGCAAGATGCCACTAATCCGTGCTTCATTTGCTGCCAGGAGGAGGAAACTCAGGTCACTCTGGACCACATATTTATGCATTGTGTCTATACTAGGCATGATGCCACTAATGAAAGAGGGCACCAAAGGAATGCTTGTTTTGGATGCTACAACACGTATGACTGTCATGGGCATCTGCGTAGTGACTTCTATCATACTGTTTATTCAGCTTATGATCTTGATGCTGATGATTATTGCCCTTTACTCACCACTATGGAAGAGAATGCGGCACTATGGATGTTGAGGAAGCTAGTAACCCTGCATATGATTCTATGTGAATATTGGCCCTTGATACCCACATATCCACTAGCTTATTAAGGGTTCACATGGGAGAAAACACTACATGTTCTTGCCCCCCCTCTCTCGCTCCCTAAACATGTAGAAGTACATAAGCTTCTCTTTTGGTGTTGCGAATACTGCAGCTCACTAGGCTTTCCCCTTTATTTGTAGCTAAAAGGAACTAATACATAATCATATAGTGGCTTTCTTACAGCCTAAGAATACTTGACTTGACCCACTGACTGCTAGCCTAAGACAAAGACTTGAATCACTAGCTTACTCCCTATAAGACTTGACTTATTAACTAACCGCAACATGACCAACTACAAAAGGATTATAACTAATAACTAACAGAAACACACTATCACTTTGTGTTTAAGGCAAGGCCTTGGATATGAGACCGTGTGCTTTAATCTTTACTTATTCTATTTATAGAGCAGTAAATATCAAGTACACTTTATTTATACTCGATATGGCTAGTGCTAAATGTGGTGTTTCTCCTAGGGATTACTTCGAAAAGAGACTGAGCAAGTAAATCATATCAAAAAGAGTATTAGAAGAGTGAAAGAGGGCACGAAAGGAATGCTTGTTGCCTCTGTACTCGTTACAACAATAGCTTTTACACACGGTCGATGGTTCACCGACACTTGCGGAGAAATTTTCTTTTATAATGGTCGTCGATGCTAATGTATGGGCTTTCATTTTCTCCATGGTTGCTACAATTTTTCTAATATAAGATGGGCAGCCTTACATTCATGGTAATGCCTTTGGATCCGGTAAGTATTTGATATTACCCCCACTCACTTGTGGCAGAGCTTAGTGAGGGTCAAAGGGGGGCATGTCCCCCCACCAAATTTAGTTCTACACAAACACATAATATTTAACACCATTTGGGACAAATTTAACATAATACACTAGATTCCTCTCAACTCTATTTAAGACTCATTTACCCCCCTCCCAAATTGCGTTGAAGCTCCATCACTAGGGACCGAGCCATTAGTGCCCCGGAGATTCAGCCTCTCCCATGTTCAGCATTAATGGTACATGCTTTGCATGGCCAGACAAATGGCATGTTGTCTTGCATATGGGTTAGTCCATTACAAGTAAGATGTATCACTACCACTACATCTACTAAGCTCCCTAGAAAGGAAGCCTTGTAGCGCAGTGGAGTTGGGGTACCCCTGGGGCATGACAACAGCGGCTCGAACCGGGGCCCGTGGAGAGCCGAATCAATGGCAACGTCGATGGAAATGGTTTGTGGGTGGTGTGGGCTAGGGTTTGGCGGCGCGACTCCTCAATTTTTTTACTAACTAGTAGTTATGTACGTGCAACGCACGATCCAACATTTTAAAATTTCTGATTTTTTCATTAATCATGAGCATCAATATCTCAACACTTCCTTTATTCAACCGGTCCCTTGTATGTTCCTATTGATCATTGTTCAGATTTATGCATAAGTTCCCCACAACATACAAATTTTAGAAATCCAGTAGATCTCGGGTAAAGAGTCCCGTGCTAGTAGCCTTGGTGCGATGGTAATAGGAGACACATGGATTTACCCATGTTTGGGCTCTCTCAGAGAGATAACACCATACCTCCTGCTTGATTGTATTGATTTTGAAGGAGTACAAGTTACAAGTTGATCTACCATGAGATCGTATGTGTATGATGTTGTCGTCTACGGTCCTCATCCATTGGTTTATATAGATACCGGAGCTGCCTAAGGCTTACACATAGGCCAGTTACATCCAGGGCAATCGTGATGAAAACGACCTCTAAGTCTTGAAGTATGCGCCAAGTCTTCGGAAGATATCTATCTTGGCGGTGGCGCCCCTGGACCCAACAAACGTGGGCCGCTGGTTAATCATCATGGGGGTCCTCGGCCCAACACGTATGACCGAGAGCCGATGTGGATATCACCCCCTAGTCCAGGACACCATCAATTGGCGGAGGCGGCGAGACGTTGATGGTGGAACGGTTCGCGTCCTACAGGGCCGTGGTCTAGGTACGAGGTCGACTGGTTTGAAAACATTCCAAATTACTATTTTTTTTGCTAATTACGATGATTTGATTGGTTGATAAGATATTTTTTGTTTGGTTATTTGATGATAATATGTTTATTTTTTTGAATGCTAATTGTGGTGATTTGATTGATTGTTACAATGTTTCTTTTCTGAAATGCTAGTTATGGTGATTTGATTGACACTATGCTTATTTTTTGGAATGCTAATTATGGTGATTGAATTGATTGATATGATGTTTCTATTTTGGAATGCTAATGATGATGCTTTTTGTTTGCTAATTATGGTGCTTTAATTGATACAACATCATTAAAGCAATGTAGGCAATCGGATCTAAAATAAGGAAGTCATAACACTTGTTTAATAGTAGTGGAGATGAAGACATTTGCTCCTCTTAGCCTAACCATAGTGAAATGGTGTAAAGTTTTGAGGGTTAAAAGTTAAATTCTGATACATTAGAGAATCCGGTAGCTGGTGCTTAATTTTGTTACCCCGACACTCCGAACTAAAAACACGACACTTATTTTAAAATGAAGGAAGTGCAACTTTTGAGGGATCTATTAGAGATGCTCTAACTAACCATTTAGGGCCTCCTAGATTTGCAGGATTTGTAAAATGCAGGAATAGAAATAATAGAGAAATAGAGTGGCATGTCATCTTCAATCTTATAGAATTAGTATAAGTATTTAATTGTGCGCAGAACAAACATAGAATGTTTCACATGAGGTTGGAGTGGATGAAATTTTTCCTATCAAAACTAGTGGTACAAGTGAATCCTATGAATTGCAATCTTATGTATCAAAGAAAAAAATATCTTACATATTAGAATCTTTCAAAATCCCTTTAGAAATACTTTAAATCAAAGAGGGCATTAACGTAGGTGATTGTATTTGCGAGACCGCAGGCCGGAGATTCACAAAAAATGTCAAAGCCTAGTTGTGATCGGAGAAAACCAGGGACGCTCACCGTCGAGGACTCCTAGGTCGAGCGTGTCGACGTCGAGACCGGCGGCGAAGTGAGCCTTGTTCATGTGCCCCGGCGCGTCGACGTGGGTGCCCATGTGGCAGTGCATCCGGAGCTCCGACAAGTTGTAGTCCGACCCGTTCTCCATCGACTCCTTGAGCCGCACCAGCGGGCCCGCCGTCGCGTCGGGCGGCATGCCCGGCCGGTACGCGTGCGTGATGTCCACGATGCGCCCGCCGCCGTACTCCTCCAGCCCCGGGCCATGGCGCCGGCCTGCCGCGCCTCCGGCCGCCGGCCCGCAGGCGTCGGCCTCCGCGCCCGCGTAGCCCGCCTGGCGTGCCGGGAGGAGGACCAGCAGGAGGAGGGTGAGAGCCGGCGCGCCCGCCATGCCGCCGAGCGCTCACTCCGGATTCTCTGGGCTGTGATGGTCACTGGTAGTTGCAGCTCTTCCTTGATTTCTGGTGGTCAATACAATGCTGATGAATGGAGCAAGCACGTACCAAGCTTCTCTCAGGCCGGCTGGCTGAGAACGAGATGACGGACAGTGAAAAGGGGCGGTATCTGAAAACCACAGGATTTATCCTCAAAAAAGAAAAGAAAAACACAGGATTTAGCCTTTCCAAACAGTCCCCCGCAAATATGTATCACTCATCCATGTGCACCCAGAGGAAGAATGAGAACTCATATCAAAAGATTGTACACATGTTCACCGGCATGCAACTTATTCTGCTTTACAAGAAACGTAGCTGCAGATATATACTACTCCGTATAACAGTTTGGGTCCCCCGCAAATATGTATCACTCATCCATGTGCACCCAGAGGAAGAATGAGAACTCATATCAAAAGATTGTACACATGTTCACCGGCATGCAACTTATTCTGCTTTACAAGAAACGTAGCTGCAGATATATACTACTCCGTATAACAGTTTGGCACGCTAGAGCATTACAGAGAACAGTCCAACGTATCAGCAATGGTAGTAGGCTTCGCCATCAGCGAGTTGAATCGAAATATTGCAGAAACTGCCTGAGAGGAGATGCACATGAAAATAGCTGAACTCGGTTGGAAATTATACAGCTAACAAACTCGTGTGGTTCATCATTGGTTACAGATTGACACTGAGTCGCTACAACGTCCGTCTTGCACTACTTGCTTATTCGTGGTATTGCTATATTTCCTTTGTTGATTTTACAATACAAACTTGTATGCATGACAAGAGGCATTTTCTTTTCCCACTAAGATGGGACCGTGGACAAAGATATTGTAGCATCTGCGGGCACGACACGTTGCAGCCTTTTGGCAAGAGCAGCCACTCGGATAAGAATGCACCATGGTGATCACTTGATAAGAATGCACCTAATTGGTGAGCCCTCAGAGCCAACCAGTCTCAGAGGTAAGCAGTGCAGCATGTATAGTCCAGTGTTCACGTTGTCTAGTTTCAAGGCTTCGACTAGGATGATATCCTGACAGAACAGAGTAAGTAAATCAACCAGTAGTTTCAATCAATAATGCAATCGCTAAGACGGTAAGTTCATCACTGATATGTGAATTTAATGTTCTCTAGAGAAGCATCAAAATAGTGTAAAGAAACATTGTAGCCCCAAAAGAGGTTGATTAGCAAGGAATTTGTGGAACCAAGACCCCGGTCAACTGATATATAGGGCAGAACATGCTTTCAGAGTTGGTTCGTTAGTCAGTAATGCTCGTGAAGGAATGTTCTGAAGTAGGCTTGGGGACTAAGCAGCATAAGATCAGAGATTAGCACAGAACAACAAGGGTGGCTTCAAATTCACATTCTTTGAGATCATTAAAGGGCAGCATCTTACCGCATTTTTGAAGAAGGCCACATGGGCAGAGATCAAGTGATCAAACGCAGCAACTGATATATAGTCAATCCCTGCAGAATTGCCAATGTCATATGTTAGGTTCACACCAGATAAGGCAAGTAAATGCATATATTGAGCCACCAAAGGGCATGAACTAACTGAACCTAGGTAGTTCACAACTCCACATGGTTCTAGCAAATACTCCCTCCGTCCCATAATGTAAGACGTTTTTTGACACTACACTAGTGCCAAAAAGCATCTTACATTTTGAGACGGAGGGAGTATGTTATAATACCAATACAGCTCCCGTATACTTACCAACCAGCTTGATGTCTGTGTTGTCAACTAACCACCGGGCACCATCCTCTGTAAATCCAACATAACTCATATCACCAGCTGCCTTCCACATGAGCCCCCTACATATCATCTGCTTACTTACATGTTCAATACAGCCTATAGAAAGATCGACTGGCGATATGGTGAAGAATGTAGCGTCTACTTGAATATCTGTTCTTAAAGAAGTCATACCTGTCTGTGTTCAATGTCCTGAAGAGAACACGACGAACACTTTTCGGTATATTTAGGGATTTCATGGATTCAGCTGCATAGAATTAGTGGGGCATCATATATCAAATACTAGACAGCTTGGATGTGAATCAAATATTTTTAGTAAGAATATCAGCACTCATTGTTTTTCAAAATGCAGATGTTGGTTTTAGTAAGAATATCAGTTTATTGGATTTGTATCAAACATAATGAATTCTATGGAGAAACCAATATCTGAAAACATAACTACATTAGTAATGCACATGTTTCTCTCATGCCATGTTAACTTAATCTTGTGACATGATATGAGAACAAGTTCATTAGCTGGGTGATTCATCATCATTATATAATAGAAGAGCTGAGCTCCTTGTAAAAAGAGAGAGAAGACTTCCCCCACACCCTACCTGTTATATTTGTGTGTCTTGGAACATCGACCAGTAAGGCAGGACCTGTCCAGGAACAAGAGTAAGTCAATTGTCAATGCTAATTTCAATGAAGTTTAGCAGGGAAATCTTTCGGAAAAATATATAGAAAATGCTAATTGTCACTGAACAAGAGTCTTTTGTCCTTTTTAAACAATTTTAATGGACAGAGTCTGTTCTACAGCTACTCCGAATCAGATTCAGAGGACATCAGCTACAAGAAAATGATGTCAGGCGGCTGCAGTCCATGCTGCCGTGTTGCCTGTATGAATTGGCATCTAGAAATCCCCATCTCATTATCTAGCCAACCGTTTAACCAAGGTGATCATATATATATGTGCAAAGACGGCAGGCCGGAGACTGACAAAAATGGTCAAAGCCTAGTTCTGATCGCCGATCGGAGAAACCCAGGGATGCTCACCGTTAAGGACATCGAGGTCGAGCGTGTCGACGTCGAGGCCGGCGGCGAAGTGGGCCTGGTTCATGTGGCCCGGCGCGTCGACGTGGGTGCCCATGTGGCACTCCATCCGGAGCTCCGACAGGTTGTACTCCGACCCGTCCTCCATCGACGCCTTGAGCCGCACGAGGGGGCCGACCGTCGCGCCGGGCGCGAACGCCGGCATGCTGGGGCGGTACGCGTGCGTGATGTCCACGATGCGCCCGCCCCCGTACTCCTCCAGCGCCGGGCCGTGGCGCCGGCCTGCCGCGCCTCCTGCAGAGGGGGGAGAGCCGCCGATCGCCGCCCCGCAGGTGTCGGCCTCCGCGCCCGCGTAGCCCGGGTGCGCGTCGCCGGCCGTTGTGGCGAGAGCATGGCGCGCCGGGAGGAGGACCAGCAGGAGGAGGGTGAGAGCCGCCGCGGCCATGGTCGCCGACTTGCCGCGCCGAGCGCTCACACTGGACTCCGTGGACTCTGGGCTCTGGGGAGTGATGGTAAGAGGAAATTGATGCTCTCGCCTGGTTTCTGGCGTGGCGTCAGTAGTAAGTCTGGATGGGACAAGGGGCTGCCGATAAGTACGGACCGAGATGGGTTGACCAAATTGGCAAATTAGATGCCTGCTTCTGTCAGGCTTCAAAGCTGGACAAGAGAAAGAGCCAGTTCCACAGAAAGTGATTCGATCGGATGGACGGATCACGTCTCCTCGTTGGACGCTGCTGATCTTGCCGTTCTAGACGCTGCTGATATTCAGGCGCGTGGCGGTTGGTTTTGTTGGGCCCATTCCACCCGCTCCGTGTACTATACACTAGGCTCGAGCTCTACGCAAGCTGCCGCTTCACCGCAACTCCAATTATCATATCCACGTTGACGAAAAAAGGCTCGAGCCCCGTTTCATACAATTATCTGGATGCAAACCTAACACCACATTCACCCTAGGCGCCTAGATACAGAGATACTGAAATCAGCTACACCCTAGACACCACAAATAAAGCGAACGATAAACAACAAAGCATCACTTAGGCCCATGAGGTTGCGGTGGATCTCGGCAAGTACTAGCGGAAGGGTTCTGTTTTTAGTCGCCTCTTTCAGTTTTGCTAGGTTTTGTGTCCTGTTCAGAAAGACGACACGGTGGCGACTTCCTGAAGTTGGAATAAAGGTCTTCCCGCTTAGCCCCTTCCGGCAGTGCGCCTAGCACCGTTGGTGGGCGCGTGGAGGTGTGTCTCCGACGGATCTATTTTTGGTAGATTTGCTCAGATCTCGTCGTTATTTGTCTACGTTCGTGTGTCTTCGAGTTGGGTCCTTCTGATCTGTCTACTACAACAAGTTGTGCTCGACTCGAACGATGGAGGAGCGATGACGGCGGTACGCCTTCGGCTCGCTTCAGTGCTTGTGTTAGAATAAATCTGAGGGCATCGTCGATCATCCGAGGACCAAGCAATCATACAAGCACGACACCGAGATTTGTTAACGAGGTTCAGCGATATGGCTACATCCCCGGGGCCTGACTATGGGAGCTCCTCCCATGACACCGCTACAATACCGCACCCGGTCGCCCTGGACGTCGGCACATGCCGCCGGCTTCCCCCACGTTCCTGTGCTATTATGTTGGAGTATGTTACATGCTGTGTCTATCGCTATATACGAGAGGCCTAGGCCTAGGATATAAGTGGCCTACTTGGACACGACTACATATCCTATTTAAACATAATACAACTTAGAGTCTAAGTGTAACCTATCTTGTACACAATATTCGACACAACTCTAACAAACTCCACCTTGGCGAATATTCTTCACCACCTTGAGTTCGTCAATGCATCAAACTTTCATGTACATTGGACTTGAGCTTATCCCGTGAGTACCCCTGCTACTCCAAAGACTATATGACTCCACCTACAACTTGTAGTCCCTTCATTTCTTGACCACAATCAACGCTCGAGCAAAATCAAGTTCCTCTTTACTCTAATCTGTGCTCCCAACTTTCAGAGTATCTGTCCAATGCCATCATACACTGATCACTGACCCGCGTGAAAGTGAACAACTCATATATTGGGTGTCACACATAAGAGTTGCCTGAACTCAATATCACCTCTCATTTCTTGACCACATGTCTGAAACTTGAAGAAATTTTATCATTGCCTGTAGTCATCCTGAGTCAAATTCGCAGTAGCCTCACCACATGTATGACCACCAGAGCCCTGACCCGTCTCCATGTCCCGTGCATACCGCACGCCTCGCCGCTGTTACCGCGTCAAGCCTCCACTGTCCTAGTCGAGTCTTAAGGATCGCGAACCCACATCACTCAACCCCCACTGCAGAGTACCATCGGTAATTGCCGATCGATGACGAGTTTCACGCTTCCATCAAACCACTGGGTTCCAGTCCGAATTACGTGGCACACGCCTTTTTCCACTGAAATAAGCTCCGATTCTCTGGATACTTACATCGTAGCCCCTCAATCCAGCTCCCGCCTTCAACATGACTCCATGATAGATGATCAATCCACCCTTGCGCCCCGTCAACTTCAAGTTCTCATGTGCACCATCTTGAATAAACCCCGCGTCATGGTCTTGTCGAAGCCACACAAGCCATCGGGCCTGCGCCACATGTTTCCACGCCCAGAAGTCGACACCATCAACATCACGCTCCTATGTCGTCATCGCCAATTGCACCACTGTCTTCTATACCAACCGACGCACGTGGATCCGTCAGACTGTCTAGTCCAACCCAGCCAAAGCTTGTCCGGCTGTACGACACGCTCAAGGCTCCCAAATCATTTTCCATGAATTTCATTCATCACATAATTCCATCTCAGCTGACATGACTTCCCGCAACGCCTTCAAGCATCCCTCTTGTGCCAACAAATCTTTCACCCATGTCTGCCATAACCCAAGATTTTCAGTTCCGTCAAACTTCTTCACCTCAAACCTGATACCCGTTGGCGCCAAAGTTCTTTGTACGACTGACTCTGTGAAAAAAACCAAGCTTCCTGCGCGATGCCCAAGTACCGGCGTACGCATAGACAACCTGACTGGTCCATGTACTAGTAGGTACTAGCCTTTGCTTCACGGGAACTTGTCTCCTTGGCTTCAACTTCCGATGCTATCTAATTGTTTTGTCCTGCCTCTGTTTTTCGATGGATGCACACAAACGATGGATATGTTTATTTCCGAGTCAATTACATCATAGGTGTCTGAACTTGGCAAGAAAAGTCAGTTTGATGCTAAAACTTGCGGCATACATTGAACCGGTGACAAAACTTGGCTTGGACGTGCATCTACGGTGCTAATCACGTGTGTATACGCATGGTGTGCTGATGTGGCACGCCAACGTGGCGCGGGACCTAGTGTCATTGACTGGAAGGCGGGAAGAAGCTCGTGTGGCCTTTTTTTACAGAAACACCCTGGAATTATTTTTCTTTACAAAAAAGCCCATGACTAAATACGCTGGAAGGCGGAGAGGAGGGTGTGTGGCCTGGTTTTTGTAGGAAACACTCTGGAATTATTTTTTTCTTCACAAAAAAGCCCCTGACTGAATACAAATCTTGGAAAAATCCCTTCAAACGTAACTACATCTCTATGACCCTTGGGGCCCACCCATCCGGAAACAGTACAAAAGATATTATAACATCCAAAACCAAGTGCCAGTTCGAACCCGCGACCTCAGGATAATAAAAGGATCATGATAGCCACAACACCAAGGCCACGTTGATGTTTATACAGGATAGCAGTACTTAATAATTATAATCAAGCACATGCGGCTTAAATGACCTGGGGCGACCGCGCCCCATTTTGCACACCATAGTTTTTCCAATTGATAAATACTATTATAATTCATATTTGTTATTTTAGTTATATAAATATTTTTCCAAATAACACATAAATATTTCTTAGAATTACATGAACATTATTTTCAATAATTAATATTTCTCATAAAGTAAACACTTGAATATTTTTTAATGCATGAATATAGCCTAAAAATATGAATACGTGAATATATTTCTGAATAAATTAGTACTATTTCTATGATTCATGAAATTATTATAATTCATAAATACTATTATAATTCATTAATACTATTTTAATTATAGAGACATTTTGAAATAGCACTTTCATATATTTTTAGAATTCCATGAATATTCTTTTAGATAAGAACAATTTTCTGAATTACATGAATATTATTTTAAATAATAATATTTTTTAGAATTACATAAAAATAATTTAGACAATAATGTTTTTTAGAATTACATAAAAGTTATTTTATTAGTATTTTGCGGCTTTTTATATATTATTTATAATTTTAAAAAATAACACGTGAAAAATGGGCCCTTTGGGCAGCCGACCAGATGGGGTCAGGTCTTTGGTTCGAACCTGTGAGGCACAATATTTTGCATATCAATTTGATCTTTGTAATGTATCCTGCAGGATGGGACCCAAAGGTCATAGAGATGTATAGTGACGTCTCAGATTTTTTTTAAAGAAAAATCGAGGGTCTCTTTTGTGCGAAAATAAAAATTTCATCGCACACGCCCTTGCCTATGTTGTCCAGTCACTGACACTGGGGCCCACATGGCAGTCTTGTTAGGGTGGAGTCACGTATATAGCTACCCTTGCCTAAAACAAAATGTATATAGCTACCCCTGTTGACACCAAGCTAGGCTTGGTGCGGTGGTTAGAGACGTTGTTAAGTTTCACGGTATTTTTGCAAGATTTGGTATTCATTCAGGGGCTTTTCTATGAAGAAAAAAAATCTAGGGTGCTTCCCGCAAAAATCAGGCCACCCACCCTGCTCCCTGCCTTCCGGTCACCGACACTGGGTCCGGTGCCACGTTGGCGTTCCTCGTCAGCACACCATGCGTATACAAAGGTGATTAGCACTGTAGATGTACGCCCAAGCCAAGTTCTGTCACCGGTTCAATGTATGCTGCAAGTTTTAGCACCAAACTGATTTTTCTCGCCAAGTTCAGACACCTGTGGTGTAATTGACTCTTTATTTCCGACTCGATCTACTACTGCCTCTTGATGTCATTCGGGACTCGGTCCCTTTTTTTTCTTCTCAGAACAAATCCTCCTTCGGCTCCACGAAGAACGCATGATCACTTTTTTTTAGAAATAGAACACATGATCACGTGCCTTGCCCCAGCCAGTTTCCAGCCTTACACGTGGCCTGGCTCCCAACTGGGCCACTGACGCTGGATGGGCCGCCTACTCATCAGTGCGCCAGGAACACACGTGTTTTGATCCTTTTTTAAAAATTATAATCGAGATCTAATCCTACTTTGTAAATATTTCTGGATTTGACACTCTTTTGCTACCGCCAGAATCCATGACGATATGTTAAGACAGGCTACAGCCACAGTCAATGACGGTAGCAATTGGTCAACGTTAAAACGACGTCTGCTAAGTACAGAGACCTATCGCCATAGCTGACGGCGGTAGCCTTACCTACCCTCCAGTCAGACTTGGTGGCGGTAGCCTCCATGCCATCGTTTAATCACTCTCGTTGTGGTTGCATGCTTCTTTTTCTTTATTGGCAGTACATGCACGCAAGCATGCATCCGTGGTATCTTCAATACACATGCATCTGTATACTACATAGTTTAATATGCTATCTAGCATAGTGCGGATGAAAAATGGAACCCACGGTCTTGTGAATTGCAGCACATGCCAATGATTCTCCATAAACATGCATGGTACAATCACAATTGCTAAGAGCAACTCCAACGCGCCGATCTATTTCATAGGCGCATGTCCGTTTGGGTCGTCCCGGACAGAAAAATTGGCACAACGCGCCGACCAAAATCGACGCATGTCCGCTTTTCGTCCGCTTGCCGACCCATTCTCGGTCCAAATTTGAGTCTCATTTGTGTCGGCACGGACAGTAATCAGATTCTCCCCCTGGCCCGCCAGTCGATGGCACAACAACCATCATTTCCCTCCACTTTCGCAAAACCCTCCTGCCTGCTCGTGCTCCTGGCCATGGACAACGACGCGCCGACCCTCGATGCCGCTACCGGCCTCGAATCCCTCGCCTCGTCCGACCTCATCACCTCCGTTGCCTCTGCGAAAGGCAAGCCCCGCGCGCCCCGCAAGACCGCGGCCGCCCAAGAAGAAAAAGTTGACGCCCAAGGAGCGGGCCGTGCAGTCCATGAAGAGGAAGAACTGGAGGCACGCGCAGGACACAAGGGACGAAGCGGCAGCCGTTGCCTCCCTCTTCGCCACCGCACAGCAGAGAAAACCAATGCCCGAGTCGCCGCGACAACGAGGGAGGCCCTGATCTACCTAGGGTTCAACCCTGACCATCACGGGCTCGTCAGCGCCCAATGGCCGCGGCCAGCACGGGCTCATTAGTGTTTCCTGATGGTGCTGCCAGAGTCGCCGCGCGCGTCTGCCACACAGCCGATTCCCGACTTCCATGTTTATCCGCAAGTCTCCTGCTTATTTTCGTTTGAAAATATATTTTTCACTAAGAAATAAATAAGTAAATATGAATACATATTTTCGCTTAGAAACAAATTTCTGGTGATTTCTATTATCAATAATAAGTTATATTATAGTTTTTCCAAACGAATATACGACACACTTGTTTATTTCCAGCAAAATTATCAAAGACCTGTATAAACCACGTAGAAGTTGCTAAGGATGATTCATGCGTATATGCCTTCAGTTCTCACACGTGCTACGCTAGAGAAGATATCATGCAATGTAAGCAGATGCATATGTGCTAATATGCCAAGGTGAGATATACTTATGCTAAGTATGCCACGATCCAGCGGCGCAAATCACTAGAGTGCTTAAATAGTGGCAGGGAGGTTATGACCCAAATCGATGCAGCCACACTTGCATGCATGCACGGCCAGAAATAAAATAAAAGATTGGCTGGAATACTGGGTTGGAAGCTACCGCCACCAAGTCTGGCGGTAAGGTAGCTAGGGCTACCGCCGGCAGCTATGGCGGTAGGCCGCTGTACCTAGCAAACGCCGTTTTAGTATTGACCAATTTCTACCACCATTAACTGTGACGGTAGCCTGTTTTAGCCTACCGTCGCGGTAAGAAAAAGAGTCAGATTTCGAAATTTTTATAAAGTAGGATCAGAGCTCAATTAACTTTCAAAAAAGGGTCAAAACACGAAAATTTACCTTCACGGGCTTCCTGCTGCTGCCGGCCGAACCGATCTCGTCGAGTGTTGCGCTTCCGATTGCAATTTCGCCGCTTTTGAATAGATCTAGTTGCCACCGTTGTGGTCTGCCGAGAGCTACGCCATACGCGTGCTGCTCGCTGCTTCGATCTGTTCTCACATGGTTCTCCATCACAACACTTTTAATCTCGCAGCTTGCTTCCGACCAAATTTCAACTCCACAACTACGATCTCTTTGTTGCGCTTCCTCTAGATCAACAATCCACGACCTCTGAACAATCTAACTCATGATAGAATAAATCCGAGGGCATCATCGATCATTCAAGGACCAAACAATCATACAAGTACGACACCGAGATTTGTTAACGAGGTTCACCGATATGGCTGCATCCCTTGGGCCTGACTATGGGCGCTCCTCCCTATGACACCACTACAATACCGCATCCGGTCGCCCTGGATGCCGGCACATGCCGCCGGCTTCCCCCGCGTTCCTATGCTATTATGTTGGCATATGTTACATCGTGTGTCTACCCCGATATACAAGAGAGGCCTAGGATACAAGTGTCCTACTTGGACACGACTACATATCCTATCTGAACATGATACAATTCAGAGTCTAACTGTAATCTATCTTATACACAATATTTGTCACAACTCTAACAACTTGTAGTCGTCGCTAGGTGGTCTACAGACCTGGATGTATTTTTTTTATTATTTCTGGTATTCATTGTACTGCCATGATTAAAGATGAATAGATTGGAAATTTTCTCGCAAAAAAATCCAAAGCTCCACTTGAGGTAAACAACCGAACATCGATGAGTCGAGGTCTCCAAAGCGGTGTCTTCAGGAAGGACACAACAACGTAGCGCCGCCACCGCCCGATCGAAGTGATTTGGGATTTCACCTGGAGTGTCTTGGAGAGGATCGAGCGGCCACGACGGTGCCTTCAAGAAGCGCGACGCCCACGGACGCCGTCATCGACGGCCTGTCCAAAGACAGACGAGGTTTTCACCGCAGTTCGCACGATCCATGCATGAAACATGGTATGGGCATACTGCCGTACAACCACCACCGACCACCGATCGCTAGCCACCACGCCGCCCTCACGACCATGATAGCTATCCAACATTCAAACCACGGGCTCATCCCACAAGCATCGCTGTCGGTGTCAAAACCGGCGGATCTCGGGTAGGGGTCCCGCACTATGCGTCTAAGGTCGATGGTAACAGGAGACGGGGGACATGATGTTTACCCAGGTTCGGGCCCTCTCTATGGAGGTAATACCCTACTTCCTGTTTGATTGATCTTGATGAATATGAGTATTACAAGAGTTGATCTACCACAAGATCGTAATGGCTAAAACCCTAGAAGTCTAGCCTATGAGATTATGATTGTGTCCTATGGACTAAACCCTCTGGTTTATATAGACACCGGAGGGGACTAGGGTTGTACAAAGTCAGTTACAGAGAAAGGAATCTACATATCCGAATTGCCAAGCTTGCCTTCCACGCAAAGGAGAGTCCCATCAGGACACGGGAAGAAGTCTTCTGTCTTGTATCTTCATAGCCCAACAGTCCGACCCATGTATATAGTCCGGCCGTCCAAGGACCCCTTAATCCAGGACTCTCTCAGTAGCCCCTAAACTAGGCTTCAATGACGATGAGTCCGACGCGCAGATTGTCTTCGGCATTGCAAGGCGGGTTCCTTCTCCAAATACTTCAAAGTAGACTTCGAACACAATAATCGTGTCCGGCTCTGCAAAACAAGTACCACACACAACTGTAGAGAGTATAATATTTCACGAGTCCAATCCGCTGACAACTTTTTGTAGCGTGACATCATGTCACTGCCCGGCCATTATTCGAACCATTTTTTAGCCTGCCGCTCCATATTTCGAGGTGCGGTTTTATTGGCACGTATTGTCAAAGCAGAGATCATGTCCTCTTATTATGGGATTCTCATCAATACGGGTGCTGGTAACCCAACCGTTCCGTTGGCTTCCTTGGGAATAGGCATGTTTTAAGGCCTAGGAGGGATGTTTGATATTCATTGCTCTTATAAAGGAGCAGAGGCTCGTCCTTCTTCCTTTACGCCAAGTCCTTTCAACCTTTCCCACCTCGAGTTCTAGCACCCAAAGCACAATCTGATTGCTTCACGCTTCCTAATCATGTCCGGCCCTAGCCGTCAAGGCCGGTGGGTGGCTTCCTCTGTCACAGAGGAGGATATCGCGAAGCTCCGGGAGGCAAGATACCTGACTGCGGAAATCCTCCACAGGCTTCCTGCTCAAGGGCAGGTTATTCCCACTCCCAGATCTAATGAGAGGGTTGTATTCATCTACCACTTCCTCCGAGGGCTAGGATTTGCTCTTCATCCCTTTGTCCGAGGACCCATGTTCTATTACGGATTAGATTCTCATGATCTAGCCCCGGATTCTTTCCTTCATATCTCGTCGTTCATTATCGTATGCGAAGCCTTCGTCCGTATTCCCCCACACTTCGGCTTGTGGCTCGAGACCTTTAATGTGAAGCCGAAGGTAATCAATGGGAAACAGGCAGAGTGCAGTGGTGCTGCGATGAGCAAGCTCGCCAATACTACTGGGCCAAAGGGCTCCTTCACGGAAACTTCTGACCTGTGGCAGCGGGAGTGGTTCTACATCACCGAACCCCGTGGTACCAGGTGGGCAGCTACTCCTGCATTCCGATCTGGTCCTCTATTACAGCTCGCGTCATGGATTAATAAGGGGCTGGACTAGGGATCCATCGATGAAGTGCAGACGCTACAAAGACGCATTCGGAGCCTTATTGAGAAGGACACCGATCTCATCAACGTAATCCAAGTAATACTAGTCCGGCGAGTCCTACCGTGTCAGTGACGGCCTCTCCGCATGTGGGAGTTTAATCCGGAAGGACCACAAACCCTTCAACACCTCTCCGGCGCGATGCTCAGAGGAATGTGGAAATCATTCTTTGGGACGCGAGAACAGTGGTCGGGTACTACAGAGGACATCGGCCTTAACTGCAACCATCCGGATACATCGGTAAGTACTCAACTTCCATACACTGTTTAGTCAAATCCCCCATGACAACATACTGAGAAAATAATATTCGGCCAGGGCTGGATAAAGAAGGCGGAGAGGATTAGGTGTTCGGCACCTCTTCCCGAAGACTCAGCTGATCCGGTGTTAACAAGGATGCTGGCTCCGGCGCCCTACCAAGGGCCGGTGAGGGAAGACGAAGAGGAGAGCGAGGAGGCCCAAGGCGGCCTTCATTCTAAATGCTCGCCAGGCCCTTTGTCCAGGGAGATTGTAACTTCCACCTTCGAAGGCGGAAAAGAAGGGCAAACTGACCTCCCTTCTCCTCATGGGAAGAAAATGACCGCCTCCGAAGACTTGAAGAGAGAGGCTTCTAAGTGGGAGAAGATATCCCGGTCAGGGGGTTCTGGTTCAGGAGATGACGTTGACGCAATCTTTCCATAAAGATAGGCCCTTAGTTGAATCGTAAGTGAACAAGGGTGTTTTAAACATACCCCATTTATTTTCCTGGCTGTAAGGGTAACATTTAAAATGTATGTTTATAGTCCGGCACGCCACTTTCCTCAACAGTCCTCCTCTTTGGGGGATCTTCTTCCGGATGTGATGGAGAGCGAGATGCCTCCACAGATCTCCCCGCCTGATAAGGCAGACGATGTTGAGGTGTCGTTCCGGAGGATCTCTCCCAATCAACGTGCAGTCGCGAGGTACAATGAAGACCGGGCCCGAAGGTGACACTTCGGCCGCCTGGGATCCAGGGTATACGGCCCTCACGGGGACCAACAACAAAAGTCCCGGACTATCAAAGTTCCGAGGGACGACACAACCTGTTCCGGATCCAGAGGCGCTGGATACATTGATGGACATATTGCAACATGCCTTCATCTCAGAGGAACATCGTACCTTGATGGGTACGGTGGTTGAGAGAGTTCGGTCCGCGAAAAGCGGATTGAATGAAGCCTTTACGAGCCTACTAAGAGGTTTCGAGGTACGCAATGTAATATTTTTAATTGTCTTATAAACGCAAAATGCGCCTGTGTATAGATAGTAGCCCCTGAGACTCTTGTTGACGTCCAAAGGGAGGCGATCAAAGGATCAAGAAATAGATGCCCATGAAATGATCTGACTAATTGAAACATAGGCTTTTACATTCGTGGCGACTGCCCGAGTGACAGAGATTGAACATCTGAAGCAGAAAGTTGATGTGGTGGATGATTACATCACGCTTATGAACAGATGGCTCGATGAGGCGCAAGGTATGTCCTTGAGGCACTCAGTATATGCAATCATTACGATATGAGCATGACGCTAAGAAATTGTATACTGAAATATGCATAACTGCAAATAATGCCGCCACAGTTGAGACCCATCGAGCTGAGCTTGCCCGAGCCAAGGAGCAGACCAGGATGGGTAATGCGGCTGCCGAAAAGGCAGCCACTGAGTTAAAGGCCGAGTAGGCTGCTCGGCGCCAGTGTGAGGAGAGAATTTCTACTATGGCGCTTGAGCTAAAGGATGCCGCTAGCCGATGCCAATTTCTTGATAAAGATAACAAAGCCAAAGCGGCCGATCTTGACAAGGCCTTACAAGAGGCGAGGGAAGCCCGGTCTGAGTCTAGAGCAGCTCGGGAGGAGATCCAACAAGCTGGGGAGATCGCGGCTGGTAAGCCCTTCTTATTACAAACTAAGTTTGGCGATCTGAATTATGCCCTGCTTAATCAAATGTGGAGTTCTCCAGACACATTTTTGGACTTGCCGAAGAGTGTTGCCGATGCAACTCAGTTTTTCCACACGTAAGAAGGGCATGCGACGGAAAACCTATCCTGGTGGCAATTCAACATGCCAAAGCGTCCGCTGTTGAATGAACAGATGGCCCAATGAGCTGAGCTCCACAAGATGTCTGGATCTGCCATGAAGAACGTCACAGTCCGGCTGTGGCCGACTGAGCCAATTCCGAATAGTTATTTCGGTTTGGTGCGACGGCTTATTGATGCGGCGCCGCGTATCGATGCTGTTAAGCGGTCAACGTGCATAGAAAGTGCACGGATGGCCCTTGCCCGTGTCAAGACGTATTGGGTGAAGATGAAGGCCACTGATATTGTAGCGCAAAGTCCACCCAAAGGCAAGGACCCTACTGTGCCAGAACATTACTTTGAAGATGTCCTAGAAGGTGCCCGGTTGATAGAGGGCCAGTGCTCGAAAGATATTATGTTCGAGTGAAGTGTACTGAAATTGTAAAAACAATATTGTAATATTTCGAAGGCTATTTTTTTATACTTTCGCCCGAAAAGTTTTGGTGCCTCATGTGCGGCCGTTTATTTATTTTTATGTATATATATAACCTGAAAGTTTACCAGTCGTCGACTTCAGCCCCTTCGCGTATAACGCGGGGGTGTTCGGAAAAGCACTTGCTCACACTTGACCCAATGTCTTGGTCCATTAAGGAGGTGTCAATGCAGCGAACCAGTCAATCGTACTATAGGGCTTTAACACTTTCACTTAGCAATAGGAGTTTGACGGTGGGTCTATGATATAGCCCGTGGTATATACGAGGTTATCCGAATATGGTGCGTTTACATACGTGACCAGAAGAATGGTCCTTTGTTTAACACGGAGCAAATCACAAAGATTCCGGTGAGTCATCGAGTGGTTGACCAGCTCTCGCCTCATCATGACAGTCAGTTTCCGGCTTTCTCTACTGAGGTGCTCATCCGGACGAATCAGGACACAATCACACTAGTTCTCCCTTTACTACCTTAGCCGATAGAGCGGAACGTAAGGTAGCAAGCACAGGAGCCGGGCAACTCAACTATTGACCAAAGACATGATTCGGAGCTGATGCATATAAGGCCAAACTCGCGACACCGAACACTCCCTATAGGTGTTTAGGCTTTTCAAAGTATATCAGGCTGAATACAGCCCTTGGTAAATGGACCTTGTTGTCAAGGCATGTGTGGAAATCTGACATGGGGAGACAATGTAGATGGTGAGAGAATGAAACTCCAAACAAAATATGGACCAAGCTGCTTCTGTAATATCCCTTTCTAGTATGGCGAGCCGTGTACTTATAGATGGTGCCGATAACTTCCTAGGACATTGTACATGCCAGAAAAGTATAAAAGAAAAAGAGATAAAGAGGTTTACACAAGGTCTTAATCTAAAAAGAAACCTTAGTGTGGGGCCCTGCTGCACGTCTGCGCCGTTTTCTCCTTTGTGATGTGTCCTTGAAGGGGGTAGTGTGATGGCCATCTGTAAAAGAAAGAAAAATGTTGGAAAAGAAAATCCAGTGTGGCCGTGCATAAAGTTTGTTTGATGAACCTTGAAAGATAACCGTAAAGTCCGAATAGGGTCGAGCCGAACTATGGACTATTTGTGTGCAGTGTGCCCCCAGCTCTGCCCAAGGGATTTTAAGGATGTACTTATGTATGCGAGGTACGTATGCTGTCGCCTTATGGGGCAGTCGATGGGGGCGTAACTACTAATCGAGCTCAGGTTTACCTGAGCTGCCGCACTGAGGCGTACTCCGGACACGTTTAGCCGTGTCCGCGATCCTGACGACCGATGATCTGCTCGGCTTAAATAGGCCGTTTTGTACTTCGGCTGCTAAGGCCGCAGTATCCTTCTCCGTACGGAGAGAGCACTCCATAATTCCACTGACCGTGATGATGCCACGTGATCCAGGCATTTTGAGCTTTAGATAGGCATAATGCGGGACTACATTAAAGCGGGCGAAGGCCGTTCTTCCGAGTAGTGCATGATAGCCACTTTGGAATGGAGCTATGTCAAAGATTAGCTCTTCACTTCGAAAATTATTGGGAGAGCTGAATACGACTTCCAATGTTACAGAGCCCGTGCAGCGGGCTTCTATGCCTGGTATAACTCCCTTCAAGGTTGTGCTGCTTGGCTTGATTCTTGACGGGTCTATCCCCATTTTGCGGACAGTGTCCTAATATATCAGATTTAGACTACTGCCGCCGTCCGTAAGGACTCGAGTGAGATGGTATCCATCGATTATTGGGTCGAGCACTAGGGCAGCCGAACCCCCATGGCGGATACTAGTCGGATGGTCCCTGCGATCAAAGGTGATCGGACAAGCCGCCCATGGGTTGAATTTAGGGGCAACAGGCTCAACGACATAGATGTCTCGGAGTGCGCGTTTGCGCTCCCTCTTTGGGATATGAGTGACATATATTATGTTCACTATTTTGATCTCCGGTGGAAATTTCTTCTGTCCCCCTATGTTCGGCTGGCGAGGTTCATCCTCGTCTTCGCTCTGAGGTCCCTTCCCCTTACGTTCAGCGGTGAGCTTGCCAGCCTGCTTGAAGACCCAACAACTATGGTTGGTATGGTTTGCAGGTTCAGTGGGTGTGCCATGAATCTGGCAGTTCCTGTCTAATATTTTGTCTAGGCTTGATGGACCATCTTTGTTGCTTTTAAATGATTTCTTCCGTTGGCCGGGTCTGGAGCCACTGAATCCGGCGTTTACTGCTGTATCATCTGGGCTTTCAGCGTTGTTTTGACATTTGTTTTTGTTATGTCGTGGCTTTCCATTGCCATCCCTGACTTCGGATGTGCCAGGCTCGCTGGTGCTACTACGGGCTAACCAGCTGTCCTCGCCCGCGCAAAAACGGGTCATGAGTGTAGTTAGGGCTGTCATCGTCCTTGGTTTTTTCCTGGCCAAGGTGTCTAGCTAGCCATTCGTCCCGGACGCTGTGCTTGAAGGCTGCTAAGGCCTCGGCGTCCGGGCAATCAACGATTTGGTTCTTCTTAGTGAGAAACCGGTTCCAAAGCTTACGGGCTGATTCCCCGGGTTGTTGGATTATGTGACTTAGGTCGTCAGCGTCCGAGGGCCGGACATAAGTCCCTTGAAAATTGGCCCGAAAAGCATCCTCAAGTTCTTCCCAACTTCCAATGGAATTTTCTGGGAGGCTTTTCAGCCAGTGCCGAGCTAGTCCTTTCAGTTTGAGGGGTAAGTATTTGATGGCCTGGAGATCGTCTCCGCGGGCCATGTGGATGTGGAGAATAAAGTCTTATATCCAGACCGCAGGATCCGTCGTTCCATCATATGCTTAAATGTTCACGGGTTTAAACCCCTCTGGAAATTCGTGATCCAACACCTCATTGGTGAAGCACAGGGGGTGCACAACACCCCTGTATTTGACTGTGTCGTGGCGTGGGTTCGACGATTGTAGTGTTCGGTATCGATTCCGAACTGGTATATGACTGGCATATTTGGCTTGATAGCCATGATCCCGTGTGCGGGCACGGTCCCTAGATCCGTAGATGGATCTGGCTTTACCGGCCCTTTTGTCCATGTCCTCACGTAGATCATGTTTCTGGTCCTGGGCCGCAACCTCCCTTCCTTTACGGGGAGGGGGTGCGGGCTTGTGTACGGCATTGCTAGCCGCTCTGTCTCGACCACGAGGTGGTCGGTCCGGCTTGTCGGCCGTATTGTTTTTCGGTGGTATAGGCGCAATAGCCTCGTCGTCGAATTCGGGCAGCAGTTTACGCTTAGGATAGCCCCTTGTTTGGCGATTGCAGCCATATTTTTCATCAGCGTCTAGCACTTTGTTCCATATGTTATTGAGCATATCCTGAGCGGCTTTAAGCCGCTGCTTCTACTTCTTTAGACTCCTTGCGGTGGCAATAAGCCTTTGATGGAGGCGTTCTTGTTCTAAGGGTTCTTCTGGGACAACCAATTCATCGTCGCCCAGGCTGCTCTCCTCTTCGGAGACAGGTTGGTAGTTGCTATCTTCGGTGTCGCTGCAGTCAGACAAGATTTCCGGACTATGCTCGCCATCCTCTCACGCATTCTGCTCCAACGCTGGGTCTGCGGAGTCCTCAGTTTGGTTCGGATTATCACCCCGTCCGCGACAGTGTTGTTGTTTTTCCTTTTGTCGGATCGAGGTCGGCGCTTCTAACGCCGACGCTTGGGAGGTTCATCGTCAGGCATACCGTTATCACCGCCGGCCTCCTTCTCTTTTTGTGTGTCTACCATGTATATATCGTATGAGGATGTAGCCGTCCACCGCCCTATGGGTGGTGGTTTTTGTGCCTGCTCCTCTCCGGCATCGTCGTCCATACCGTCGATGTCCTCGGAGCCGTAATCGAGCGTGTCGGTTAAGTCTTCGACAGTGGCAATGAAGTGGGCGGTGGGTGGGAAGCGAAACTCTCCGTCATCAGATTCCCATTCAAGCTGGACATAGTTCGGCTGAGATTCTCCTGATAAGGAGAGGGCTCTTAATGAGCTCAGCACATTGCCAAAAGACGAGTGCCGGAAGATGTCCGCGGAGCTGAACTTAACGATCGGCGCCCGATCAAGTTCGATGGGCACGGACGCACGCGGTTCGGGACCTATGGCCAGAGACGAATCTGAGGTTTCGAGGACACATGGCCCACTCGAGGTTGGATCTGTGTGCGGCTCTATCGCCGCTAAGTCTGCGGCTTCCGTAGCGGGGTTGAGCATCCCGTCCTCGGATGGCGTGATCTGCTCCGGATCTAGGGCCAGAGCGATTGTAGGTGTCATCTCTTGAGCATGGTCCGATGACAGATTTAGGTTATATTCATCGTGATGACAGGGAGCGGCCGTCGTGGACTTGAATTCGTCAAAGATCAAGTCTCCGCGGATATCGGCCACGAAATTCAGGCTTCCAAATCTGACCCGAGGGCCAGGGGCGTAGCTATCAATCTGCTCTAGATGGCCAAGCGAGTTGTCCTGCAGTGCGGAGCCGCCGAATAAGAAGATCTATTCGGGGAGGAAAATCTCCCCCTGGACTGCATTGTTGTAGATGATTGATGGGGCATCAAACCTTTTGGTGACGATGCAGCGGAACTCTCAATGAAAGCACCAATGTCGGTGTCAAAACCGGCGGATCTCGGGTAGGGGGTCCCGAACTGTGCGTCTAAGGTCGATGGTAACAGGAGACAGGGGACACGATGTTTACCCAGGTTCGGGCCCTCTCTATGGAGGTAATACCCTACTTCCCGCTTGATTGATCTTGATGAATATGAGTATTACAAGAGTTGATCTACCTCGAGATCGTAATGGCTAAAACCCTAGAAGTCTAGCCTATGAGATTATGATTGTGTCCTATGGACTAAACCCTCCGGTTTATATAGACACCGGAGGGGGCTAGGGTTGTACAAAGTCGGTTACAGAGAAATGAATCTACATATCCGAATCGCCAAGCTTGCCTTCCACTCAAAGGAGAGTCCCATCCGGACACGGGAAGAAGTCTTCTGTCTTGTATCTTCATAGCCCAATAGTCCGACCCATGTATATAGTCCGACCGTCCGAGGACCCCTTAATCCAGGACTCCCTCAACCGCTCTCCCAACCCCAGGGCTGCCGCCTCGGCATCCGCAACCATCCCAGCATCCTCGCCACGAACCACTGCACCACTGATTAGCAAAGGGAAAAAGGCCACTCCTTTCCACCCCAGAACGCGCCCTTGGTAAGATTGGAGTTCTTACGAGCAAAGGAATGGGGGAGAACTCACACCACTGCCGCTGCGCCACCCCATCCACCAGCCGAGGCGGCCACGATAAAGGTAGCGGCCCGCATCCCTTGCCATCCGCATCCTGTGCTGCTGCAAGATCAGGCCAGTCTAAACACCGCTAAACCAGCTGCAACCTGCGCCATTGACCTCCCAGCACGCACCAACCACCACCAATGCCACGTCACTTGCTCCACCAGCCGCCGTTCATGGCAGAGCAAGTCGCTCGTGACCCAGGTCGCACGCAGCCCCCATTGCACGATGGGCCACCGACGCCAGATCGGTGATGCCACACGTATAGGGGATCAATCGTAGTGTTTTCGATAAGAGTGTCGAACCCAACGAGGAGTAGAAGGAAATGACAAGCGGTTTTCAGCAAGGTATTTTCTGTAAGCACTGAAATTATTGGTAACAAGTAGTTTGATAGCAAGGTAATTTGTAACAAGCAATAAGTAGTAACAGTAACAAAGGTGCAACAAGGTAGCCCTATCCTTTTTGTAGCAAAGGACAGGCCGGAACAACCTCTTATAATTAGCGAAGCATTTTTGAGGACACACGGGAATTTCATCTGGTCATTTTCATCATGTATGTTTGATTCATGTTCGCTACTTTGATAATTTGATATGTGGGTGGACCGGTGCTTGGGTACTGTTCTTACTTGAACAAACCTCGCACTTATGATTAACCCCTCATGAAACCATCCACAACTATGAAAGAAGAATTAAGATAAATCTAACCATAGCATGAAACATATGGATCCAAATCAGCCCCTTACAAAATAGCGCATAAACTATGGTTAGATTTATCTTAATTACTACTCCACAGTGCCTTCCCTTAGGCCCAAAGATGGTTAAGTGTCATGTAGTCGATGTTCATATGACACCACTAAAGGAAGCAACAACATACATATCATCAAAATACCGAACGAATACCAAATTCACATGATTACTTATGACAAGACTTCTCCCATGTCCTCAAGAACAAAAGAAACTACTCACAAGTCATATTTTGTTCAAGACTAGAGGGGTATTGAATAGCATCAAGGATCTGAACATTTAATCTTCCACCAAATAAACCAATTAGTATCGACTACAAAATGTAATCAACAATACTAGCAACCCACATGTTGAATACAAGAGATGCACTAGGGTTTGAGATGAGATGGTGCTGGTGAAGATGTTGATGAAGATTGGTCCTCGCACGATGAGAGGGTTGTTGGTGATGTCGATGGCTTCGATTTCCCCCTCCCGGAGGAAAGTTTCCCCGGCGGAATCGCTCCGCCGGAGAGCAAAAGTGCTCCTGCCCAAGTTCCGCCACGAGATGGCGGCGCTACGTCCCGAAAGCCCTCTTTTTATTATTTTTTCTAGGGCAAATGGGATTATATACCAGAAGATGGGCCACGGAGGATGGACAGGGGCCCCACGATCCACCAGGGTGCACGTAGGGGGGTGGGTGCGCCCTGGTGCCTTGTGGGCACGTGGTGGGCCCCCTTTGGTATTTCTTTCTTCTAGTATTTTTTATATATTCCAAAATAATTCTCCGTGAAATTTCAGCTCATTTGGAGTTGAGCAGAATAGGTATCTCTGACATAGCTTTTTTAGGTCCAGAATTCCAGCTGTCAGCAATCTCCCTCTTCATATAAATCTTACAAATTAAGAGAGAAAAGACATTAGAATTGCACCACAGAGTATAATATTGATAAAAACATCATAAATAACAGTAGGAAAACATGATGCAAAATGGACGTATCAATCGGCCAGATCTGGCCGGGACCGCCCCGTACGACACCACATGAGAAGACGCCGCTCATAGCCGCCGTAGGCCGCGAGGGCCACAAGACACCGTTGCACCACCGCCATGAAGAACCGTCGCCACCCATCACACCCGATTTCGCGCCGTTGGGCCCTGCATCAGCATAATGTTAGGACTTCATGCTCTCCTGCGCCAGCCGCCACCAAGAAGAGAGGAAACAGATACCCGTTGCCACCAACGCTAGTCAGGCTTTGCCTGGCGGTGCCTCACGGCAAAGGCGGGAAGATAGTCCTAGGGAGAAGGAAGGTAGGGTGGCACGCTAGGGTTGCCCCCGAGGACGCTCATGGGAGTGGCTCAAGGGAGAAGCCTGATGACCCACAAGTATAGGGGATCTATCGTAGTCCTTTTGAAAAGTAAGAGTGTCGAACCCAACGAGGAGCATAAGGAAATGACAAGCGGTTTTCAGTAAGGTATTCTCTGCAAGCACTGAAATTGTAGGTAACAGATAGTTTTGTGATAGGATAATTTGTAACGGGTAACAAGCAATGGCGACTCCCACCTCCCCACCCCCATGGCGACTCCCATGGAGATTTCGGCCTTTGGCCCTAGTTGCACCTCCCGGCGCCCCCAATGGACGGCCTTCTCCATTGGGATTTCTCCCCCGGCCTCAGGGTCGAGGATCAGGTGCGTAAACGTTTTGGATCTACAGTCCATTTTGTCCCCAACCCTAACTCCAAGGAGTTCTTCCTTGAAGTTTCTTTCTCCTCGGCTTCTTTTCCTCTCTCGGTTGAATCTGTGGGATTGGCTCTACAATCATGTATTGGAGGTCTCAATGATGGTTTCAAGATGCTACGCCTAGGTGATCGCCGTTTTCGGTTCTCGGTGGCATCCAATCGTGTGGGACATTTTATTTTTGGCCTACGAGATCGCATCTGGCCGGACATCATATGTGATTTTCATCTGCACCGTGGTGCACATTCTAGGCCTCCGATTGTTGGATGGCATGCGGATACTGAGCTCAATGGATTTGCATCTTCATCTGGTCTGACAATTAAATCCAAGTGGCTTTCATCCAAAGTTGGTATTGATCCCGCATCGCTCACGGTTTTTCATAATCTGGGGTTGTTACCCTCGCCGACGGTGAAACATTCCGGTGACGTCACCCCACCGGAGATTTCTCATGGAAGCTTATCGGGGCCGGATTCTCAGGAACAGACTCATCCTTTCCGTATTGGGGGTATCAATATACCGAATATGGCCGGATCTCATGCCACACTCCGATCTTTCCGTGGTCATCGTTTCTTCCAGGATTTATGGGATGATATTCCTGATGAAACACTCTTCCATATCCTTGATGGTTGGCAAGCTGGATATGATGATGATTCTGTCAAGATAATGGTGGATGTACCTAGTATACCTACTAAGGAATATATTTATGAACGGCTGAAACATTGTTCTCATTGTGATAGGTTTGGTCATTCACCTTTAACTTGCTTTGGTATCTTTTGTCAAAGGTGTGGGGATGAGTCTCGACATTGCTTGTGTTGCTCCTCTGATTCGATACAGCCAGCTTCTCCGTCCAGTTCACGTCATGAGCCATGCATAATGGGCCGCTCGACACCAATTTTGATGTGCTTGGCTTGCTCATCTGCTGGTCACAGGGCCATTAACTGCCCTGGGCTTCGGTGTTGCTCTCTTTGTCACCACCTTGGCCATAGAGCCCATCGGCCCAACATTTGTTGCCGGCTGCCTAAAGTGCATTGGACACATACTAGATTGCATGCAATTGCTTCTGATGAGATCCTAGCTAGGAAAATCCCGCTATCTTCTATGGCAGATAATCCTGCGAAGGTTGGTATGGCCCGTACTATTCGGGATACACAGGTACACAAAGTTTGGGTTCGGAAACAGAATATCTCAAGCCCATCGAACATGGCCGCCTCCCATTGCCTGTCGATACGACTCCCTCCGCCTCGTGTAGTCAATTCCGCCTGCCAAAATCACCAATCGACTGCAGAGCCGCCTCCCTCGAGCACGCCACCATTGTCACCTCCACCAAAAACCACCATCGACTCCTCGCCGCCGGGGGTGCTAGCTCCTGATCTTCGTTGACGAACTGCTGCGATGGCGAACTTCCCGGTGCGCCCGTTTGACTTTGCTCTGATCGGATCGACTTTTGATAGAGGCCCAGCACACCGCGTTCAGCGCCATGTCATGGTGGTGGATGATCCTCCGCTGAACCATGATAGGTACGCAATCGTCTCTGTCGATCCCCCAGTCCCTGATCATCAGAAGGAGTATTGGTTGGCTAAAGTATGCCGCATTATAGTTGCTGATCTGGAGTATGAGCTGCTCGATGATTTCATTTACCCGCTTGGTATTGGGTGTGTGGTTTTCGCGGATATGGAGAGAAGAGATGCAGCGATTAGAGAGGGGCCGCATGCCCTGACTGAGGATTTCACCTTCTCTTTAGTTCCGCATGATGAGGGGCTTAATATGCGTACGCCTGCCTTTGAATATGAAGTCTGGATAATGCTGCTTGCTTTCCCTATGGATTATCAGACAGAGCATTACATTCATAAGGCTATCTCTAATTTTGGCAAGCTATTGGTCTGGCCGCGCCCTGGACAAAACAAAGCGCGTGTTGTTGTTAAGTGTCATATCAAAGATGTTGCTGAAGTTCCACACAGCCTGCTGGTTACTCATGTGGGCCTGCTGCCTGGTCTTGGTCGTTCGTGGTCAGTCCCAGTTTATGTGCTCAATGGCAGAAACACAACCCCTGGTCTGGTTGGCATGGAGGAAGCTCCTCCCCTCCTTAATGCATCCCCACATCCGTATGAGCTTCCGTTCTATACTATTATGCAACAGGCCAGGATTGATGAGATGGCTGCACAAGATGCGCTGAATGAGGCTGCTCGGAACCCACCTAAATAGGAGCCAGAACAGATTCAGGAGAATGGGTGGCGTGCATGGCCAGTGGTTCCCCCACCATACTCAGGTTTCAGTTTCAGAACCTTTTTTCAGTACAATGGACCATCTCTGATGGATGGGGTGGACCCTAAGCATAACATCCATGACAATCTGTCTGATGTCTGGGCTTCTGATGAGGAGATCGAGTAGGTGGAAGCATTGGAAAATGACTTTGTTCTTGGGAATCCTTTGGCGCGCTCTGCTTTCTTCAGAGCTGGTGGTGGTTCAGTTATTCTGTTGATTGCTCGATCACGACTTTCTGCGCTGGTTTGGAGGTATGCTCAAGCACATCTACACCCGAGCTTTACCTGATATGCAGTCGGATACAGTTATGCTCCCTCTTAACCCATTCAGAGTCATTCAGAACAACTTGAATTTAGTCTGCGCTGTGTGGATCTCCAAGTTGTCGCCTGAACAGGATTTTCTCTCTGTGTACTTTGGTGTTAAATTTCAATTGGGTGGCAACATCATTCCACATACTCTGCTGCAGGAGATCGTGCCTGGTAAGGCTGGTGTGCTTGATGAGGAGTGGTTTTTGGCTGATCGATCACCAGGGCTTAAGGCCATCACACCGAATTTGCTCTCTGATACTGAATTTCTGTCTATGGATGTACCTGCTCGTGGAATTTCTCTCCAAACGCTTACCTCATCCTCCCTCTTTGTGGCCACCAGCTCGCGCAAGGTTAGTGTGCCGCTGGACACTACTACCATCAGGAGGAGCACCAGGTCAACCAAGTACGATGCTTCAAGGTCAACCAGACTACGGACACCAAGCAGGCTAAATCGAAGGTGAGAGCCTGTGCTTTGCCCTCTGTTCTGGCAGTCTCTATGGCTGCTGCTCCTGCTCAGGTGGTTTCTGCTTCGAGCCCACCTCCTACTTCAATTGAAGAAATCCAACTGGTGGGTGGCCGCTGTGGGATTGCTCCTGATGAACTTTCGGTGGAGAAGCTGCTGGATGGTCAGCAGTTAGCGCCTTCTACTGAAGACTGAGCTTCTTCGGCCGCCATGAATAAATCTTGGAACGTGTTGTTGTGGAATGTCCGAGGCATAAACTCTGACGGTAAACTTTTGTCTCTTCATAATGCGATAGACTCTAGTGGTTGTTCGGTGTTACGCATCCAAGAAACTAAGCGTGAATCATTTGATCTTGCTTTTATTAAAACCTTCTGTCCTAAGCGATTTGATAAGTTTGCATTTGCCCCGTCCGTGGGTGCTTCGGGTGGTATTCTCACAGTTTGGAATAGCTCTCTGTTTGTGGGCTCACCGTGGCTGATTGAATCCTTTGCTATGGGTGTTTCTTTCATTTCCACTCAATCCAATGAGGTCTGGAATTTAGTTAATGTTTATGGTCCCTGTTCTGGGCAGCGCCGGGTGGATTTTAGCTCTTGGTTATTAGATCTAAACATACCCAGCAATGAAAATTGGTTAATACTGGGGGATTTTAACTTCATTCGCTCACCGGCTAATAGAAACAAACCTGGTGGAGATGCTGCTGATATGCTCCTGTTCAATGAATTTATCCGTGCACAGTCTCTGATGGAGTTACCTGTCAAGGGCCAATCGTTCACTTGGAGTAATATGCAAGATGATCCCTTGCTTGAACAGCTCGACTGGTTCTTCTCGTCGTCTAATTGGACCACTGATTTCCCAAACACAGTGGTTTTGCCCCTTGGCAAACCGGTTTCTGATCACGTCCCTTGCGTTGTGACCATTGAGTCAAAAATCCCCAAGTCCAAGCTTTTTCGGTTTGAAAACTACTGGGTCAAGCACGAGGGCTTTTCTGATGTGGTCGCACGTTCCTGGTCCAAACCCTGTCACGCTCCAAACTCTGCTGCACTTATTTGCAAAAAGATGAAAAACCTACGTTATGATCTTAAGAGGTGGAGCCGTGGTATCTCCAAACTCAAAATCATGATCCAAAACAGTAATAAAGCTCTCGTGCAACTAGATAGCCTCGAAGATAAAAGAGCTCTTTTCATACAGGAAAAAAATTTCAGACGCATACTGAAGCTACATCTTAATATGCTGCTGAAATATCAGAATGAATATTGGAGGAAACGGTGCACATTAAGATATTTCAGGTTTGCAGATGAAAATACTAAACTCTTTCAATCTCTGGCGACTGAGAGGTTTAGGCACAACTCGATCGCTAACTTGCGGGATGGTGACGTGGTTGTCAGTGATCATATCGGCAAAGAAGGAGTTTTGTACAAAACTTACAAGGATCGTTTGGGCTCCTCCAAACCTACTACCATGCGTTTCAATCTCCCCCGGATCATCAGACAGATCCCTGGTCTTGAAATGTTGTCTCTGCCTTTCTCTAAGGAGGAGATTGACGCAGTGGTAAAAGAAATGCCGGCCAATCGTGCCCCGGGCCCTGATGGATTTAATGGTTGCTTTCTCAAGAGCTGCTGGCCAATCATTAAAGAGAATTTATATAAAATGTGTCAAGATTTACATGAAGGTAACCTTGATATAACCAGCATCAGTGAGGGGTTCATTACCTTGATTCCAATGACATCTTCTCCTGAAACTGCCAATGACTATAGGCCAATAACCCTGCTGAATTGCTGTCTGAAAATCATCACCAAAATCTTGGCCAGCCGTCTGCAGAAAGTTATCTTGATGATCATCCATAGAAACCAATATGGTTTCATTAAGGGGAGGACCATCCAGGACTACCTTGCTTGGTCGTTTGAATATATCCACCAATGCCAGAGGTTGTCGCATGAGATAATGTTGCTCAAATTGGACTTTGCCAAAGCCTTTGACACCATCGAACATGCCTCGATGATGGAGATCATGAAACACATGGGTTTTGATGACAAGTGGCTGGGTTGGATGGAATCTATCTTTGGTTCTGCTGTGTCTTCTGTCTTACTCAATGGGGTTCCTGGCAGAAAATTTCAATGCAAATGCGGGGTGCGCCAGGGCGACCCCCTCTCTCCTCTGATTTTTGTCCTCGCTGCCGATCTTCTCCAAGCTGCGGTCAATGATGCTTTTTCTCGTGGATTGATTGATCTACCCATCCCATGCAATCGCGACGGGGATTATTCGGTGGTGCAGTACGCGGACGATACCATTCTGGTGATGCCAGCCTGCCCTGACCAAGCTGCCCGCATGAAAATAATCCTGGAGGATTATGCAGCATCTGGTCTGAAAATTAATTTTCATAAATCCATGGTTATACCCATTAACCTTGATCAGCAGTGTGCACTTGACCTGGCTCACATCTTCGGTTGCTTGATTGGATCTATGCTGTTCACATACCTTGGCTTCCCCATGGGCACGACCAGGCCGACGCTGCTTGATCTCATGCCGTTGGTGCATGGGGTGGAAAGGAAAATGTCCACGGCTCTTGTGTTAATGTCATCGGGGGCCAAGCTCACTTTGGTCAATTCTGCAGTCACCTCCATGTTGATCTACGCCATGTGCACGATCAAGCTACACCCAAAAGTAATTGAGCACCTCGACAAGCTACGTAGGTACTGTCTTTGGGGGAAGAACTCTGATGATGGAGTCAAAAATAATTCCCTCACTGCTTGGGAATTGGTCTGTAGACCCAAAAGTAAAGGGCGGGTTGGAGTCATCGATATCAAAACCCAGAATGTTGCCCTCCTCCTGAAACATCTATTTAAGTTTTACAACCACCACGATGTCCCCTGGGTGACCTTGATCTGGGATACATATTACACTGACTGAATTCCGCATGCAATGGAGCCGCTGGGTTCTTTCTGGTGGCGTGATGTTATGCAGCTCAGCGATGTGTTCCGCGGGGTTACCAAGGTCGCTCTGGGAAATGGCTCCTCCTCCCTGTTCTAGAAAGATGCGTGGTTCGATGATCGTGATGCCCCTCTAATGGAGATCTACCCCAGAGCTTTCTCTTTCTGCCTGAATGAAGACGAGCCCGTGGTTAATATTCTCACTGCCACTGACCCAAGTTTGATCTTCCACCTGCCTCTCCCCATGCAAGCTAGAGAGGAAATCATAGAAATCCAACAAGGATCCATGCATGTCCTGCTTGACAGAGATTACAACGACACATGGGTTTGCAACCTTGGTGGGTCTTTCTCCTCCAAGAGATACTATGATCACTGTTTCAGGGATACAATTGCTGATGTGGCCTTTGGATGGCTGTGGAAGGCCAAGAGTCCAATCAAGTTTAAAATGTTTGGTTGGCTGCTGATGGTCGATCGACTAAACACTAGGAATATGCTGAAACACTGGCATTTTGCTGTGACTGGGAACAACTACGCATGCATGCTCTATCAAAACCCTCCTGAGTAAACGGTCGAGCATCTCTTCTTCAACTGCCCGTTCAGCCGCCATTGCTGGGACAAGGTTGGCATGCTCTGGCCAAGCTCTAGGAATAGGCTAACCCTGATACATGCTGGCAAAGATAGTTGGCGACTGCCGTTGTTTATGGATATTTTCTTGCTGGCTGCTTGGAGCCTGTGGAAGGAGAGAAACAATTTTCACTTCAGGGGGATTCCACACTCTTTTGGTTCATGGTTGGCTAGATTCAAAGAGCTTTTGGCTTTGTTAGTTCATAATTGCAAGGAGGGCCTGCGTCCCTCCCTAGAAACATACATACAAAGCTTGTAGCCGCTGCTTAGGTGGAACTCTAGAACACATGGCCGGGGGGCCTTACAACCCACTTGTAACAATGTTGTAACTGGTTACTGTGAGTAATACAAAAGTCAGTGGGAGTCTCTCCCACTATCGTGCAGTTTCAAAAAACAACGGGTAACAAGCAACGAAAGTAAATAAGGCGCAGCAAGGTGGCCCAATCCTTTTTGTAGCAAAGGACAAGCCCGGACAATTTCTTATAATGAGAAAAGCGCTCCCGAGGACACATGGGAACTATCGTCAAGCTAGTTTTCATCATGTTCATATGATTCGCGTTCGGTACTTTGATAATTTGGTATGTGGGCGGACCGGTGCTTGGGTACTGCCCTTTCTTGGACAAGCATCCCACTTATGATTAACCCCTATTACAAGCATCCACAACTACAAAAGAAGTATTAAGGTAAACCTAACCATAGAATGAAACTAGTGGATCCAAATCAGCCCCTTACGAAGCAACGCATAAACTAGGGTTTAAGATTCTATCACTCTAGCAACCCATCATCTACTTATTACTTCTCAATGCCTTCCTCTAGGCCCAAATAATGGTGAAGTGTCATGTAGTCGATGTTCACATAACACCACTAGAGGAGAGACAACATACATCTCATCAAAATATCGAACGAATACCAAATTCACATTACTACTAATAGCAAGACTTCACCCATGTCCTCAGGAACAAATGTAACTACTCACAAAGCATATTCATGTTCATGATCAGAGGAGTATTAATATGCATTAAGGATCTGAACATACGATCTTCCACCAAATAAACCAATTAGCATCAACTACAAGGAGTAATCAACACTACTAGCAACCCACAGGTACCAATTTATGGTTTTGATACAAGATTGGATACAAGAGATGAACTAGGGTTTTGAGAGGAGATGGTGCTGGTGAAGATTTTGATGGAGATTGACCCCCTCCCGATGAGAGGATCGTTGGTGATGACGATGGTGATGATTTTCCCCTCCCGGAGGGAAGTTTCCCCGATAGAACAGCTCCGCCGGAGCCCTAGATTGGTTCTGCCAAGGTTCCACCTCGTGGTGGCGGAGTTTCGTCCCAAAAGTTTGCTTATGATTTTTTTCCAGGGTAAGAGACTTCATATAGCAGAAGATGGGCACCGGAGGGCCAACAGGGGGCCCACGAGACAGGGGGCATGCCTAGTAGGGGGGGGGGAGGGGGCGCCCCCCACCCTCGTGGCCAGGGTGTGGGCCCCCTCTGGTAATTTCTTTGCTCAATAATTCTTATTAATTCTAAAAATGACTTTCGTGGAATTTCAGGACTTTTGGAGCTATGTAGAATAGGTTTCCAATATTTGCTCCTTTTCCAGCCAGAATCCCAGCTGCCGGCATTCTCCCTCTTCATGATAAACCTTGTAAAATAAGAGAGAATAGCCATAATTATTGTGACATAATGTGTAATAACAGCCCATAATGCAATAAATATCGATATAAAAGCATGATACAAAATGGACGTATCAAAGCCTTCATTTGATCACATCCTATTTTTTTGCGGGTGGTCTCGGTGTGGAGGCTGCTCAGAATATGGACGCCGAGAGGGACCGCCGGATTTGGGACCGTGTACTCACCCCAGAGGCCACCGTGGACAATGGCACATGGCCAAAGTGGGATGCACCTGCCTGGACCTCTCCTCTCCGTCGAGGCCCGCAATGTTGGCGCCCGCGCATGGCCGGCGTGGGACAAGGCTATCTTGGCCCGTTTCCACGAGACTGATGCAGCCAATGCCGCATATCGCACCGACAAGTCCTGCATGTTGCAGCCGCAACTAGTTTAGTTACTTTTAGTTAATTTTTATTTTTTTACATTTTGAGAAAAGTTAGTTTCTTTGGTTGTCTATACTAATAAAACTCGCGGTGTGACTCATTTTCCACCCCTTTCTATGAATGAAATCGTTTGTAATTCTAGTTTACATGAATCTATTATCAGTCAAAGCAAAAATTATGCGTATTGTCAGTTGGTGAGTGGGGACTTGGGAGGAAAGAGTTAACCAATGACATATGGGTCCCACACACATGGAAATTTTTGAGGTTGTGTTTTTCCAATTCTGAGATTGCGCGTGGAATCTGGAGTCTCCATATTCCTAGTGATCACCTCCATCATGATTATGTCGATCCATATTTTTGACGATTCTACCCAAGTTGCTCTAACACTTGTTTTCTTGATAAAACGCACGAGTATTTATTTCATATATTGATAGGAAGAGAGAGGTGAAAGAACACCGGTCCACAAGTTATGCCTTGGCCCATGGGACAAAGTTCATATTACAAGAGGCTTAATATTCCCTAACCACCCTCCTAGACAAACAAGGGGCCATGTCAACCTTGAAGAACCCTGCCTGAACCCACTCTGATGCGACCTGCATAACCTGGCAAAGGATGTCTCGCATGGATGGAGTAGCACCGTCGAAGACCACCACATTGCGGTGCTTCCATGTCTCCCAGAGCACTAGAGTCATGAAAATATTGATGTCCTTTTGGTGCCTCAAAAACATGGCAAGTGTTGAGCACCATGGCAGGAGGCGATCGGCTTGTCTAGGCACCCACTCAACATGCCCCCAGGCTGAGAGAGCCTTGCACCACATCGTGCGAGAGAAGATGCAAGATAGTAGCAAGTGATCCATGGTCTCCTGATCCTGCTCGAACATCGGGCAGATGGCCTAACGTGCTAGGCCCCTCCTTACCTGCTTGTCAGAGGTCCAAATTCTGTTCTTGAGGATTAGCCAGCTAAAGAATTTACACCTCAGAGGAGCCTTGGAGCGCCAAGTGAAGCTTGCCACAATGTCGTGTTCACGCCCAATGAACTTGCTGGCATAAGCTGATTGAACCGAGACCTAACAGACCGAATCAGCGATGCCTGTATGAAGCTCCACTGGGGCTAGTATGTCCCAAAGCAAGAGGAATTGGGCCAGCTCAGCATTAGTGAGGTCTGGGCCAAGATCTCTCGCCCAAGGCCCTCCATGGCATCCGTGACTGTTCTAGAGGCCCTGATCCATGGCTTGATCTTGGCGTATACTAACGGTGTGATCTCCTGTCACATCCCTAGCTTCTGGTAATGCTCTAGGCTAGCTTCATGTGTGCATCATGTCTATATTCCGAAAGTTGAAATGAGGAAATTGAAAGCCTCGGAAATCATTTTAATAAAGGGGCAAGAAACCCTAAAATTGCAATCAGTAAATCCAAAATGCCCTAGAAATAGCTCTGACAATTTTGGCAAGAGTTATAAATCAAACCAAAATTTTGGGACATTTCTAAGGAATTATTTGGGCTCTGATTTTAAATCAATATTTTATTTGAATTTGGAGTTATATTCATAATATATAATGAATATATTTTCAAATGCCCTGAGATATTTTATGTTTATGAGGAGTAGACCTTAAGTGATATAAAATTATCCAGGGGAGTTTTGGCACTGTTTTCAAATTTGTTTGAATTTGAATTCAGTGGCAATTAAATAGAAAACATAATAGAAAATATAAAAAAAAGAGAGAAGCCCAGTCACTTACCTGGCGCTCACCTGCAGCAGAGCTGGCCCAGCTTCTGTTCCGGCCCAGCCCACTACCGCCTCTCCCCCTGTTGTCTTCCTCCCCCTCGCCCCGAAGCTGCTCGGTGGCGCGCGCGGACACGCGCCCCGGCCACCTCCTCCCTCCCAGCCTGCCTGGCTCCTCCTCGACGCCCCGGTGACGCCACGCGCCACCCCGACCCCCCTCTCACTCTCCCGCGCTCTCGCCCCCTTCCCTGGATCTCTCCCTCTCTCGCCCGACCGCTGCCGCCGCCGCCGTCCACTACCACCGCAGCCACCGCCGTCGTTTCGCCCTACTAGAGAGTCCATCGGCTCCGCCTAGTTCCCTGCTATCTCTCCGTTGAGACACACGTCGCCGGATGCCCTGCTGCCTCGCCAGCGACCCGTCTTCTCCACGCATGGCCGCCGGATGCCGTCTGTCGATTCGCCGTTTCCGCCGCCTCCCCGAGCACGCCGACCTGCTCTGCAACCTCACAGTGAGCCCCCGCTCTGAACCCCTCTCTCCCCGCCGAAGTTCTCCTCCTCCAGCCGCCTTTTCCACCAAAGCCACGAGCTCCTCGCTGCCGGTGATGGTGCAGATGAGGCCATGGGCACTACAGCCCGTATCTGAGCACACCAGTGTGCTCAGCGCGCCTCCACGAACCTGCAGCTACCAGTAGCTCCGCCTCCCGTGGCCTCTAGCACCATACTCGGCTGCTCCCGAACGCCGACCGCCGCCACGAGCTCGACTCTGGCGAGCTTGATCCACCCCAGCCCCTCCCATTTGGCTCTCCGGATGCGCAAGAGCGAGGGCTATGCCCTGGTGCCCTCAGCGCGTGAATCCGATGCCCCTAGCGCAAGTCCGGCGTGCCCCCGCCGTGCTCTGTGGTCGCCGCCGGCCAAACTCCGGCGGGCCGATGTGGCCACTTAGTTAGGGGCTAATCACCCTATGAGCCACTGCCATGTGGGCCCCTGCGCCTAATTAGGATTAGTATATTTTTCTGTTTAGTTTAGTCTAATTGTAGTGGCCCCACGCGTCAGTTTTGACCGTGCTGACGTGGCCGTTGACTGGGCCCACACGTCAGCGGCACTAACCAGCCCCAGTCACTGACCAGTGGACCCCACTGGTCAGGTTTGACCAGTAGCAGCGTCTGTTGACCTGCTGACGTCATAGTGACGCAATGCTGACGCAATAAGTATTTTCTGGATTTATTATTATTCAGGAAATTTCAGAAAATAGCTAAAACTTCAATAAATCATAGAAAATTAACCGTAACTCCAAATGAAATAATTTATATATGAAAAATTATCAGACAAATTCAAGGAATCCATCTGTACCATTTTCATGCATGTTAGAACAACTTATAGCTGCTGTTTAGCACAAATCAATTAAATGGCATTTGAATAATCACATATGGAGTTTGAATTTGAATCTTGTATTCAAACCAACTCCATTTAATCTGTTGCTAGTTGCATTAGCTCAAAACACATTCATATTGCCATGTCATTATCATGCATCATATTGTTGCATCGCATTGATTGTGTTCTTCCTTGTTTGCCGGTAATTGTCCCCTCTCGATAGACGTGTACCGGCGATGTGATCGTTGACACTGATGAAGACTCAATGTTATCTTCAGAAGTACCAGGCAAGCAAAACCCCTTGTTCATTCCGATACAATCCTACTCTCTCGCTCCTGCTCTCTTTTAATGCATTAGGACAACACCGATTCATCTGTTACTTGCTGCGGTAGCTGAACCCCTTTATCCTTTGCATGACCTGTCATTGCCACAGTAAATAGATGAAACCCACTAGCATGAGTAGGAGTTGTTTGAGCCCTGTTGTGCCTACTCATTCATGTTTGTTTGTCATGCCTGCTACTGCTTAGAGTTGAGTCAGGTCTGATTCATCGGGGATGAATCAGAAGCGTGTGAACATGTCCTACTGTGTGTGAGCTAAGTGTGTGAACACGATTTGGTAAAGGTAGCGGTGAGAGGCCATGTAGGAGTACATGGTGGGTTGTCTCATTGCAGCCGTCCTCAGGAACTGAGTTCTGTGTTTGTGATCCATGATTCAGCTACTACCATACATTGGGCCCTGAAATATGACCCCGCTCGACTTCTTATTCACCCTAGTCCTCTGTCCAGGAGTTGCAAGTAGTTTCTGGTGTTTGTAGCTTACTGGAGGCCGTGGACAGCGCTGACCGTAGGGGTGGGCTGTGATTCGGCAGGTACGTGGCACGGTGTACCGGATGCCCGTTTGGTATCTCGGGAACCCTGTTCACATCGTTTGGGGCTGTGAGCGAAACTCCGGCCGGATCTCCTCATGGATGGAACCCGAATAGGCGATAAACCTAGACTAGAGACTTGAGTGTTTAGGTAGGTCGTGGTCTACACCCACGTCGGCTTTCGCTTGAAGTCTGCCGAGCACATGTCGTGTGCAGACGCTAAGTGGTGGAAACATGTATGAAGAAGTACACCCCTGCAGGGTTAACATCATCTATTCGAATAGCCGTGTCCGCGGAAAAGGACTTCTGGGTTGCTTATATCAGTTCATAGACAAGTGAAAGTGGATACTCTAAAATACGCAAGATAAGCGTGAGTGCTATGGATGGCGTTCTTGTAGGGAGACGGGAGCGGATCCATAGTGGACTCGTGTGCGCCACCTCAAAAGAGTTACTTGCAGTCGTAGTTCAGGATAGCCACCGAGTCAAAGCTGGCTTGCTGTAGTTAAACTCCACCATCCCCTTTGTTGATAATGATGCATATGTAGTTAGTTCTGATGTAAGTCTTGCTGGGTACGTTTGTACTCACGTTTGCCTATTTTATGTTTTTGCAGAGAGACTTCAGTCTCACTAGTAGTTCCACGTGGACTTCGATGTTTAGCTTGTTACCTCAGCTACGATCTTGTGCCCTCGGCAGGATCTGGTAGATAGTCAGGCTTCTCAGCCTTTTTCATTTATAGTTGTCTGTACTCAGACATGTTAAGCTTCCGCTTGTGCTTTGACTTGTATGCTCTGATTGTTGGGTCATGAGACCCATGTTTGTAATATCTCGCTCCTCGGAGCCTATTGAATACTTACTTGTGTCGTAGAGTCATGTTGTGATGCCTTGTTGTATTTGCACATATCGAGCATATTGTGTGTATGATTGAAATGCTTGGTATGTGTGGGATCTGACTATCTGGTTGTTTATCCTTAGTAGCCTCTCTTACCGGGAAATGTCTCCTAGTGTTTCCACCGAGCCATGGTAGCTTGCTACTACTCCGGAACACTTAGGCTGGCCGGCATGTGTCCTTCTTCGTTCCTGTGTCTGTCCCTTCGGGGAAATGTCACGCATTGAGTACCGGAGGCCTGTTAGCCCGCTACAGCCCGGTTTACCGGAGTCCTGCTAGCCCAGTGCTACAGCCCGAACCCACTTGCTGATGACCGACACGTTCGATGCTGGGTCATGGATGCCTGTCCCTGTAAGTCTGTGCCACTTTGGGTTTACGACTAGCCATGTCAGCCCGGGCTCCTTATCATATGGATGCTCGCGACACTATCATATACGTGTGCCAAAAGGCGCAAACGGTCCCGGGAAAAGGTAAGGCAACACCCGTGGGAATACCGTGCGTGAGGCCGCAAAGTGATATGAGGTGTTACATGCTAGATCGATGTGGCATTGAGTCGGGGTCCTGACAGCGTTGGTATCAGAGCTTGACTGCCTGTAGGATTACCAAGCCAAACTGGTCGAAGTTGAGTCTAGAAATTCTTTAGTTATGTAAGGGAATTGATTGTGGGATGGAACGTAAGGCTCTTTTTACTCCTTATACCTTATGCCTTCTGATCTGAGTCATCTTATCTTCCCTGCAGGGTTAAGGAACTAGACTTTCTCTTCTTTCTATTAGGATCACGTGTTACTAATCCGTAGACTTATAGATTGTTGGACTTAAGCCTCGTTTCAGTTCCTATCACTTCCGTATGTTGATTGTTGATCTCGAAACCTTGATATTGTGCTTCTGAGTGGTTATGCCACCATTTTTGTGAATGTCTCAAATCTTTTCTGAGCATTTACAGCCGTTATGCTGTCCGAGTCATCCCAGGTTTCTAAACAGTCTGATGCATTTGCAAAATCCTTTCCCTCTGGTTTCGATGTTCCTTTGTGCCAGCTCAATCACACAAATCAGTGAGTTGAGGTACCTTATTGCCTTGACATATATGTTGGAATAATTATTATGACCCCAGGTGTGTTAGGGAGTCACCTAGTAATCTAGCAATGTTTTGTGTTCCCAGTGTGAAGATTCTGGCCATCGTTCTCGAAAGCATCTCGTGGTGCTACTTAGGAGTAGGTATTCTATTCCTGGGTTCTTGAACCCGAGATTCACTCTACTTACTTCATGTTGATAGCGTTTGCTAGTTCCTTTAGGTTATTAGTAACCTTTGCGATAGTCCTCGAGGTTCGTGGTACATCCTTCTTCCAATTACCATGAACCATTCTTGGCAGGAGTTCTTCTGAACCAAAAGATGACAACAAGAGTGCTCTCGATGAGTTCTCCATGCTATATTGTGGCTCTGCCAGTTCTACCTTTCTGCATGGGTTATCCGGAAGAAATATGTTGAACTTCGTTCGACATGCTAGACCATGCATCCACAACTCAGAAAGTTATATGTTCCTTTGAGTTGTCCCTCTTTAGTTGTCTACTGACCTTCGTCTATCAATTGATAGTCAAGAGTATGCGTGTGTTCGTTTATCGATGCCTATTACTCTTGTGGTCCGTCAAGTCATTCTATCACGGAATGACTAGGAGAAACAAACTCCAGTACCTCTTCCATATCTAGGATTGGGTCAAAACAATTGTACTCCGCAGATCAAAATGCCAATCCAGCTTTTGCTCTGTTCTACCTTGGAGTATTACATACTTTATATCGAGATTGTTATAGGAATTGCACACCATCCTATGAACTCTTGGTACAGTGATACTTCTTGCCATCATTGTTCATTCCTCGGTTCCTGTGTTATTATAACCGGAATGCCGACAAATGAATCATGGCATGTGAAATCAATATTGCTAGCAACTCTGTTGCTTGGTAGTTAAACTGACGATAACCTCATTCTTAGCGTGTTGATTATTGAATCGTCACCCTAAGATTGATTGTACTACCTAGTCCCTATTTCTGGTGCACCCCTCGACCAATGAGTTAGGAATTATTTCAAGTCCTCACTCATGTGATCATATCGTCTTGCCTCAAAAAGCAAGATTGTTCTCGAGCCTACTAACATATCGGTGGTTTGTGACTTTCCAAATATCTTCTTGGAAGTGTTACCGGGTTGTTTCCTGACTGTTATGTTGAACTCGTGATCAAGTTGGTTTCTTGTGAACCACCCTTTCTCCAAGAATTTGTGTTGGATATCCCTGAACTAGTTGGTTAAGCTAGACAACAACTTGGAGAGTTGGAAGATAAAAGCTTGCCTGATTTAGTTCGTTCCAAAGGGATATTCTTGTGTAGTGTGTGTTGAAGAAAGATGATATCTTCATCGATTGGTCCCTGTGATCAGTTGCTGGACTTATTGTCTTACCCAAACCTTTGATTTAGTATGGGCTATCGTCAAATCAAATCAGAACCAACGATATTCGTAATGTTGTCTTACTCGTGGTTTTTCCTCGAGCATACACCATTATATTCTTTGGGTCTGACCAATGCTATCACTTGTTCACTTAACTATGGAATTCCTTTTGAAAGGAAACTCAGATGAATTGTTGCTGAGCCCATTGACAACATCCTTATCTCCTCCATGATTTTGTTGAACATTAAGCTAGTGTTGGAAACTTGTGTAAGCATTTTCTTCATGCCCCGTTCATGAAGTATATGTTTGGATGAAAGAAGTGACTTCCTCTAGTTCATGTGCATTTGATGCAAGTTGCCACCGTGGATTCGAGAAATTCAATGTTATTTCCTTTGGAATCATCCCAAATCAGTCATGCATACGTGCGAAGTATTCTGTGGTCTGGAGACTTGCAACCTCCATTCTATATGTGTCCCTAGCACACTAAGCCACTGATTGACTTGTTCAAGGAAAAGAAGTCTATGCTTGGGATCTAATCCATGGACTTGCGTAAAGACTTCGATATCCTCGATGATGGTTCCCCACCTGAACTTGGTAGTGTCTTATTATAAGACTACCATGTGATAATGTTTGTCTGGGACAACGTGTTCACATGTTTGTAGCAGAACCAGCTCATGTTTTGGAGCTTACTATCGTAGTTCATTCCCCGAGAATCTCGCAACGTCATCTCGTCGATTTGTGTTGCAAACTTTCATTTTTCTTTCTAGACTCGATGAGTCTGGAATATCCTGACACCAACCAGATCTGAATCTCAGGCAGATATGATGGTTTGGAACATTTCCCAAGAACTATAATATTGGTCTCACGATAACCGGTAAAGTGGATGTCGTGGCCAACACACCCCGCCGGGAGACCTATTATTGTAGTATCTTGATTGAAGAAGTTGGCCACCTCCCCATAAGGATTTCGTAGGATTTACCTCCCTAGTTGTTCCTTATGATTTTTGTGTTTCCGAAGTCCGACCTTTTACTTGATGTTCTAGATATCAAACCATATCTATGAATGGGTTACACTAGCACATCAAGGAGAACATTAGAAGTGGAGTGCTAAATGTCTCTCGGTCGATCATCCAGATTTTATTTCCTTGGCCCCGCCAAGGGTGAAATCTGAGAAGGTGTTATCTTCTTTTGCATCCGCATCATCCATCATCATTCATCATGGTAGTATATTGTGTTGCCAGGATCCTTGACACAGATGTTGGTAAAACCTTGATGATTGTGGAAATGCTCAAGTTCTTGAGAGCACGCACAAGCGCTAGGTGTTATCATCGACACTAACTGGGATTGCTCTCAGTTCCCTCGATTATGCTATAACTTTCAAACAGTGAATTCACTCTCTATTGTTGGGTTCTTCCCCAGTTACCAGAATCATTCCCAGCATTTGTATTTTGTTCCCAGCTTGCACCGCCAATGTGCCATTCTACCATGGGTCTCTTCCATTTCCGGTGATAAGCAAATTCATCCATTACGTTGTCTTCAACAAGGTAATCCACATCATCCAAGTTCGGGTATGCCATTCTACCGACCCCCTCCAAACGATCGCTCGAGATTTGCCTTAAGCTAGTATAAAGAGTTTCAATGATCTTTGAATCAAAGGTAATTCTTTTGCCACTTAAGGGGATATTTCTACGAGTCACCTTCCCTAAGGTGCTTCGTTGTGGTATCACGGCAACTCAACTCCTCGCTGCGTTGACCACTGATTACCACCTTCTTAAGCGTGAAATTGTTGTCTACCTAGTGAACCTTTGTCATCTGCTTCACTCCATTCCTATGGATGTGTGCTTCGTCTCTCAGCTCGAGAGATGTTGCTATGTCTCAATCCGTGGGTTAATCCTGAGTTGTTCGACCTTCGAGAAGAACAATTCTTTTAGGGTCTTCCCTTTCCTCTCGCTGACATGATAGTTGGAGTTCTCAGAGGAAGACTTCGAGACAAAGATGGTGATCAAATCAACGCTCTTATGGAATGCACCCTGGATCGTGAAGATTATACTAGTTTGCGTTTCCCCTTCGTCTTACCCTACACTTGAATCTCGGGTCGAGATTCTTGTTTAGTGGGGGTGAGTTGTCACATCCCTAGCTTCTGGTAATGCTCTAGGCTAGCTTCATGTGTGCATCATGTCTATATTCCGAAAGTTGAAATGAGGAAATTGAAAGCCTCGGAAATCATTTTAATAAAGGGGCAAGAAACCCTAAAATTGCAATCAGTAAATCCAAAATGCCCTAGAAATAGCTCTAACAATTTTGGCAAGAGTTATAAATCAAACCAAAATTTTGGGACATTTCTAAGGAATTATTTGGGCTCTGATTTTAAATCAATATTTTATTTGAATTTGGAGTTATATTCATAATATATAATGAATATATTTTCAAATGCCCTGAGATATTTTATGTTTATGAGGAGTAGACCTTAAGTGACATAAAATTATCCAGGGGAGTTTTGGCACTGTTTTCAAATTTGTTTGAATTTGAATTCAGTGGCAATTAAATAGAAAACAGAACAGAAATTATAAAAAAAAGAGAGAAGCCCAGTCACTTACCTGGCGCTCACCTGCAGCACAGCCGGCCCAGCTTCTGTTCTGGCCCAGCCCACTACCGCCTCTCCCCCTGTCGTCTTCCTCCCCCTCGCCCCGAAGCTGCTCGGTGGCGCGCGCGGCCACGCGCCCCGGCCACCTCCTCCCTCCCAGCCTGCCTGGCTCCTCCTCGATGCCCCGGTGACGCCATGCGCCACCCCGACCCCCCTCTCACTCTCCCGCGCTCTCGCCCCCTTCCCTGGATCTCTCCCTCTCTCGCCCGACCGCTGCCGCCGCCGCCGTCCACTACCACCGCAGCCACCGCCGTCGTTTCGCCCTACTAGAGAGTCCATCGGCTCCGCCTAGTTCCCTGCTACCTCTCCGTTGAGACACGCGTCGCCGGATGCCCTGCTGCCTCGCCAGCGACCCGTCTTCTCCACGCATGGCCGCCGGACACCGTCTGTCGATTCGCCGTCTCCGCCGCCTCCCCGAGCACGCCGACCTGCTCTGCAACCTCACAGTGAGCCCCCGCTCCGAACCCCTCTCTCCCCGCCGAAGTTCTCCTCCTCCAGCCGCCTTTTCCACCAAAGCCACGAGCTCCTCGCCGCCGGTGATGGTGCAGACGAGGCCATGGGCACTACAGCCCGTATCTGAGCACACCAGTGTGCTCAGCGCGCCTCCCCGAACCTGCAGCTACCAGTAGCTCCGCCTCCCGTGCCCTCTAGCACCATACTCGGCTGCTCCCGAACACCGGCCGCCGCCACGAGCTCGACTCCGGCGAGCTTGATCCACCCCAGCCCCTCCCATTTGGCTCTCCGGATGCGCAAGAGCGAGGACTATGCCCTGGTGCCCTCAGCGCGCGAATCCGATGCCCCTAGCGCAAGTCCGGCGTGCCCCCGCCGTGCCCTGTGGTCGCCGCCGGCCAAACTCCGGCGGGCCGATGTGGCAACTTAGTTAGGGGCTAATCACCCTATGAGCCACTGCCATGTGGGCCCCTGCGCCTAATTAGGATTAGTATATTTTTCTGTTTAGTTTAGTCTAATTGCAGTGGCCCCACACGTCAGTTTTGACCGTGCTGACGTGGCCGTTGACTGGGCCCACACGTCAGCGGCACTAACCAGCCCCAGTCACTGACCAGTGGACCCCACTGGTCAGGTTTGACCAGCAGCAGCGTCTGTTGACCTGCTGACGTCATAGTGACGCAATGCTGACGCAATAAGTATTTTCTGGATTTATTATTATTCAGGAAATTTCAGAAAATAGCTAAAACTTCAATAAATCATAGAAAATTAACCGTAACTCCAAATGAAATAATTTATATATGAAAAATTATCAGAAAAATTCAAGGAATCCATCTGTACCATTTTCATGCATGTTAGAACACCTTATAGCTGCTGTTTAGCACAAATCAATTAAATGGCATTTGAATAATCACATATGGAGTTTGAATTTGAATCTTGTATTCAAACCAACTCCATTTAATCTGTTGCTAGTTGCATTAGCTCAAAACACATTCATATTGCCATGTCATTATCATGCATCATATTGTTTCATCGTATTGATTGTGTTCTTCCTTGTTTGCCGGTAATTGTCCCCTCTCGATAGACGTGTACCGGCGATGTGATCGTTGACACTGATGAAGACTCACTGTTATCTTCAGAAGTACCAGGCAAGCAAAACCCCTTGTTCATTCCGATACAATCCTACTCTCTCGCTCCTGCTCTCTTTTAATGCATTAGGACAACACCGATTCATCTGTTACTTGCTGCGGTAGCTGAACCCCTTTATCCTTTGCATGACCTGTCATTGCCACAGTAAATAGATGAAACCCACTAGCATGAGTAGGAGTTGTTTGAGCCCTGTTGTGCCTACTCATTCATGTTTGTTTGTCATGCCTGCTACTGCTTAGAGTTGAGTCAGGTCTGATTCATCGGGGATGAATCAGAAGCGTGTGAACATGTCCTACTGTGTGTGAGCTAAGTGTGTGAACACGATTTGGTAAAGGTAGCGGTGAGAGGCCATGTAGGAGTACATGGTGGGTTGTCTCATTGCAGCCGTCCTCAGGAACTGAGTTCTGTGTTTCTGATCCATGATTCAGCTACTACCATACATTGGGCCCTGAAATATGACCCCGCTCGACTTCTTATTCACCCTAGTCCTCTGTCCAGGAGTTGCAAGTAGTTTCTGGTGTTTGTAGCTTACTGGAGGCCGTGGACAACGCTGACCGTAGGGGTGGGCTGTGATGCGGTAGGTACGTGGCACGGTGTACCGGATGCCCGTTTGGTATCTCGGGAACCCTATTCACATCGTTTGGGGCTGTGAGCGAAACTCCGGCCGGATCTCCCCATGGATTGATACGACCACGACTACAGCTAGTGGTGTTGTTGTTCAGACATCGTCGCTCAATAATGCACCACAGCCGGAAGACGAATACCAAGATAAAGAAAGAGAAAAAGAACTGCATATGATCACGCATGCACCCGATCCTATATGTTTACGTGATTTCTTTGGTAGTTCTGATGGGCTTGCAAAGAGATTAGCACATTGGGTGTTTGATGTCCACGGTCCAGTCCTAGATGCGTGTCATACAAAAAAATCAAGGTACCAGGTGGACTACTACTTTGGTAGAGATCGGCCACCAGATTGTTTCAAGTCCAGGCGGTGTACACCACGTGACGTGTTCTCCTTGCGAGCCTGCGGATGGGGACCACCAGCAGATAATTATGTCAAGTTAGCGCACCTATATTATGTCAAGTTTTGTTTAGGAAATAAAAACAGCCGAGATGTAAAGGGCAAATTCTTTTGAGTTCTAGAGTTATCTTTAGGAAGTCTTTGGAGTTGTTTTATTTAAATTTTAGCCGTGAGAGTAGAGATAGGATGTTTCTTCCTTGCTTATCAAGTTGTTTAGATAGTTCGGCTGATATAAAATCCAAGGTACGCCCATGTAAACAGGAGGTTATTGTTTATGAAATAGACACGATGTGTTTTTCAGGGTAGACACCCATATCAAGTTTTGGAGGGATCTTTAGAAAACCTCTGTGTTGCGATTTCTCTTTGTGGAAATTGTTTTGTGCGTGAGTACCTTCGTTGAGATTGGTTTTCTCGTGCTGGGCCGCGAGGTTCAAACCCTCTACTTCGTGTACATCGCGTACACGGGCGAGAGGTTGTTGCTGCTGAAGGTGGACTGTCGTGAAAGATCGGGCCGTAACAACAGATCGGATCTCGCCATCGAGGTTCGGTCTACATCAAGTGGTATTCAGAGCATCAGGTTGTTCACGACACTATGGAGAAGATGACGTGTGCATCATCATATAGTAAGTTAAGCTATGGATTTCAGTTGGAGGAGGAAGGCCACTGGGCCGGGCTTTTTCACACCCGTGTGGTGGTGAGAGAGAGATCATGTGCCATGACCATCGATCATATGAATTTGATCAATGCGGCGAGCATCGAGATGGTGGAGAAGCTGGCGCTACCAAAGACACCACGTCCACAACCATACTTGTTCCGTTGGGGTCATGAAGAGCTCACTGTCACGCACCAAACCAAGGTACCATTTATGTTAGGAAATTATTTTTACGTGGTTTTGTGCGACGTGATTCCGGTACCGATGATTTCATGTCACTTGTTGCTGGGCAAGCCATGGTACAAAGAGCATGATGTTGCATATGATTGCCAAACACACAAATATACCATCAAGAAGTGTAAGAACTGTGACCTCGTGCCCATGGGTGAGGGGCGTTTTATTGCATGGAGAAAAGAACATCAAGATAAGATGAAAGAGGAGGAAGAAGCAAAGAAGAAGATGGTCGAAGCTGCTGAAATTTTTGTGGTAACCGTTCAGTCTGAAGATGGAAATATTGCTGAAAAAGATGACCCAAAACCGAGGACGGTTTTGTTTCAAGGAAGAAAGGATGATACGACCACGACTACAGCTAGTGGTGTTGTTGTTCAGACATCGTCGCTCAATAATGCACCACAGCCGGAAGACGAATACCAAGATAAAGAAAGAGAAAAAGAACTGCATATGATCACGCATGCACCCGATTCTATATGTTTACGTGATTTCTTTGGTAGTTCTGATGGGCTTGCAAAGAGATTAGCACATTGGGAGTTTGATGTCCACGGTCCAGTCCTAGATGCGTGTCATACAAAAAAATCAAGGTACCAGGTGGACTACTACTTTGGTAGAGATCGGCCACCAGATTGTTTCAAGTCCAGGCGGTGTACACCACGTGACGTGTTCTCCGTGCGAGCCTGCGGATGGGGACCACCAGCAGATAATTATGTCAAGTTAGCGCACCTATATTATGTCAAGTTTTGTTTAGGAAATAAAAACAGCCGAGATGTAAAGGGCAAATTCATTTGAGTTCTAGAGTTATCTTTAGGAAGTCTTTGGAGTTGTTTTATTTAAATTTTAGCCGTGAGAGTAGAGATAGGATGTTTCTTCCTTGCTTATCAAGTTGTTTAGATAGTTCGGCTGATATAAAATCCAAGGTACGCCCATGTAAACAGGAGGTTATTGTTTATGAAATAGACACGATGTGTTTTTCAGGGTAGACACCCATATCAAGTTTTGGAGGGATCTTTAGAAAACCTCTGTGTTGCGATTTCTCTTTGTGGAAATTGTTTTGTGCGTGAGTACCTTCGTTGAGATTGGTTTTCTCGTGCTGGGCCGCGAGGTTCAAACCCTCTACTTCGTGTACATCGCGTACACGGGCGAGAGGTTGTTGCTGCTGAAGGTGGACTGTCGTGAAAGAATGGGCCGTAACAACAGATCGGATCTCGCCATCGAGGTTCGTTCTACATCATGGATGGAACCCGAATAGGCGATAAACCTGGACTAGAGACTTGAGTGTTTAGGTAGGTCGTGGTCAACACCCACATCGGCTTTCGCTTGAAGTGTGCCGAGCACATGTCGTGTGCAGACGCTAAGTGGTGGAAACATGTATGAAGAAGTACACCCCTGCAGGGTTAACATCATCTATTCGAATAGCCGTGTCCGCGGAAAAGGACTTCTGGGTTGCTTATATCAGTTCATAGACAAGTGAAAGTGGATACTCTAAAATACGCAAGATAAGCGTGAGTGCTATGGATGGCATTCTCGTAGGGAGACGGGAGCGGATCCATAGTGGTGTATTGATATGGTGAATATGTGGACTCGTGTGCGCCACCTCAAAAGAGTTACTTGCAGTCGTAGTTTAGGATAGCCACCGAGTCAAAGCTGGCTTGCTGCAGTTAAACTCCACCATCCCCTTTGTTGATAATGATGCATATGTAGTTAGTTCTGATGTAAGTCTTGCTGGGTACATTTGTACTCACGTTTGCCTATTTTATGTTTTTGCAGAGAGACTTCAGTCTCACTAGTAGTTCCACGTGGACTTCGACGTTGAGCTTGTTACCTCAGCTATGATCTTGTGCCCTCGGCAGGATCTGGTAGATAGTCAGGCTTCTCAGCCTTTTTCATTTATAGTTGTCTGTACTCAGACATGTTAAGCTTCCGCTTGTGCTTTGACTTGTATGCTCTGATTGTTGGGTCATGAGACCCATGTTTGTAATATCTCGCTCCTCGGAGCCTATTGAATACTTACTTGTGTCGTAGAGTCATGTTGTGATGCCTTGTTGTATTTGCACATATCGAGCATATTGTGTGTATGATTGAAATGCTTGGTATGTGTGGGATCTGACTATCTAGTTGTTTATCCTTAGTAGTCTCTCTTACCGGGAAATGTCTCCTAGTGTTTCCACCGAGCCATGGTAGCTTGCTACTGCTCCGGAACACTTAGGCTGGCCGGCATGTGTCCTTCTTCGTTCCTGTGTCTGTCCCTTCGGGGAAATGTCACGCATTGAGTACCGGAGGCCTGTTAGCCCGCTACAGCCTGGTTTACCGGAGTCCTGCTAGCCCAGTGCTACAGCCCGAACCCACTTGCTGATGACCGACACGTTCGATGCTGGGTCATGGATGCCTGTCCCTGTAAGTCTGTGCCACTTTGGGTTTACGACTAGCCATGTCAGCCCGGGCTCCTTATCATATGGATGCTGGCGACACTATCATATACGTGTGCCAAAAGGCGCAAACGGTCCCGGGCAAAGGTAAGGCGACACCCGTGGGAATACCGTGCGTGAGGCCGCAAAGTGATATGAGGTGTTACATGCTAGATCAATGTGGCATTGAGTCGGGGTCCTGACATCTCCTGTATGCGCCAGCCCTGTAGCCACCTATCTTCACTGGAAAAGTTCTCACAGTCGTCGCAAATATCCATAAAGACAACCACCTGATATATCTGTTGCGATTCAGTAGATGGGGAGGGTGGAGTAATAGAGACGAATGGGAGAGGAAAGGCTCTCTCTGCCACCTATCTTCCCAAAAAAGCTCTCTCTGCCATCACCAATCTCCACAAAGTTGCTCTAACATTCTCCATTTGTTCTTGAGAGAGGAAATGTAAGACGAGGTAGTATTGCTCTCAAAGCTAGGAAGGAAAGGTAAGGAGCAAGCTTATTTACTAAGATACTAGCGAGTGGAATACTTTGAACAAGCAGGGGAGCGAGCGGAGTACTTTACACAAGTAGTGGTATATGATGTATAGCTCGGAGACGGCGAACAAAAATGCATTCATTTGCCTCAAACTTTAGAGGGGCTCATTTAAGACGTAATCAAATGATTACCCAATGATACGTCTCCAATGTATCTATAAATTTTTATTGTTCCATGCTATTATATTATCCATCTTGGATGTTTTATATGCAATAATATGCGATTTTATATCATTTTTTGGACTAACCTATTAACCTAGTGCCCAGTGCCAGTTGCTACTTTTTCCTTGTTTTTGTCTTTTACAGAAAATCAATACCAAACGAAACAAAACTTTTTGAGTATTTTTGTGGATCTTGGACCAGAAGACAACCACAAAGCTTTGGGAGGAGGCCAGAAGACCCACGAGGGGGGCACAAGCCCTACGAGTGCACCTCTAGGATTGTGGGTCCCTCGTGGCTCTTCTAATCCTAATCTCTGCTCTATAAATACCCAAATATTCCCCTTACGTCAGGGGGCACACCAAAAATACTTTTCCGGCACCGCATGCTTCTGTTCTTGTGAGATCCCATCTTGGGGCCTTTTTGGCACTCCGTCGAAGGGTAATTGTATCACGGAGGGCCTCTACACCAACCTTGCTGCCCTTCCGATGATGTGTGAGTAGTTTACCACAGACCTACAGGTCCATAGATAGTAGCTAGATGGCTTCTTCTCTCTCTTTGATCTTGAATACAATGTTCTCATCGATGTTCTTAGAGTTCTATTCGATGTAATCTACTTTTGCGATGCATTTGTTGAGATCCGATGAACTGTGGATTTATGATCAGATTATCTATGAATATTATTTGACTCTTCTCTGAACTCTTTTACGCATGATTAAGATAGCTTTGTATTTCTCCCTGATCTATTGATTTGGTTTAGCCAACTAGATTGATCTATCTTGCAATGGGAGAGGTGCTTTGTTTTGGGTTCAATCTTGCGGCGTCCTCACCCAGTGACAGTAGGGGTAGCGAGGCACGTATTTTTATTGTTGCCTTTAAGGATAAAAAGATGGTTTTTAACCATATTGATGGATCTATCCCTCTACATCATGTCATTTTGCTTAAGGCCTTACTCCATTCTTGTTAACTTAATACACTAGATGGATGTTGTTGTGGGAACAGGTCTGACCATAGATGTAGGGGGTACGTAGGAGAGGGCAGAGCCTAGCTATGGCGTGGTTGTACACTCGGATTTACGAGTTCAGGCCCCTCTCAGAGGAGGTAAAAGCCCTACGTCTTGATGATGTGGGAGCTTTGTTTCTTTGGAGTGTTGAGTTACACGGGGTGCGAACCCTTGTGCAGGAGGAGAGAGGCGGCTTATATAGAGTTCGCTGGCCCCTCGTAGCCCTCAGTTATGCAAGGGTTCAATGAGATGGTAAAGTCGAGTACGTTACTGGTAACGCCCATAATTAATGATCTTTATAACAATGGATTGATCG
>NC_041391.1:265674985-265680501 GCF_002162155.2 Triticum dicoccoides
AGGTCTGTTATTCTTAGAGTGAAATCATATACTTCCGAGTTGATTATGGCGGTCGAGTGGAGGTGGAGTTAACCGAGTGAATCTCCTGTCGAGTGACTTGCACACTGTGTCATTCCAGTCGGTATCCTCCTCTTAACTTTGTAGGCCTTGGAATCTTTGTGTAGTGTCCTTGGGTAGGGCATCCAGATCAGGTCTAGGACCCTACCCTAGGTACATGTCATCGTCACAAGCTGGATATCGATCGATGTGCGGAGTAATAGTAGTAGATGCAGGCAGGAGTCAGTTTACTTGTCACGGACGTGATGCCTATATTCATGATCATTGCCTTGGATATCGTCATAACTATGCACTTTTCTATCAATTGCTCAACAGTAATTTGTTCACCCACCGTATGTTTTCTTCAAGAGAGAAGACTCTAGTGAAACCTATGGCCCCCGGCTCTATTTTCTATCATATTATTTTCAGATCTATAAAACCAAAAACCCAAAAATACCTTGCTGCAATTTATTTATATTTACTTTATTTTACACTTTTACTCAACTTTTATATCGATCTCTACTAGATCCCACTCTTGCTAGTGACCGTGAAGGGATTGACAACCCCTTTTTTGCGTTGAGTGCAAGTGTTTGTTAGTTTGTGTAGGTGCATTTATTAGGGACTTGCTTGTGTCTCCTACTGGATTGATACCTTGGTTCTTAACTGAGGGAAATACTTATCTCTACTTTGCTACATCACCCTTTCCTCTTTAAGGGAAAAATCAACGGAAGCTCAATAAGTAGCACCCAACAGGTAAAAAGAGCTTTTGTTTCCTCTCATTGAGATAGAAGTTGGCAAAAGAGGGATTTTTGTCGTTTGTGGATCACTTGGATAAACACATCAATGTAGGTATATAAAGTATTCGATAGTTATAGTAAATTAATACACAACATGTACAAGAAGAAATTGATTCTTAATTGTAAAACGCTTGCACAAGTAGCTGTATAAAATCCAAATAATCTTTACACAATTTCCAATAAAATAAAGATCATCAATTAAAGGTATAAATAAAGTAATATACTGGAATAATAAAAGATGAATTCCTGGAGAGGGAACTCTGGGAAGATACAATAAATTAAGATTAAGTGGTAGGAATCAATGAGCTGGATTACTTTCTTTATAATATATATTGGTCTGGCCCTTTCAAATTCGAATAAAACATCAACAATCGGAACTTAAGTTCCAGTTGTTGTTTTTTAAATTTTGGTTGTTGTTTCTTAAGTTTCAATTGGAATTGTACTTTTGCGTTAATTGAGGAATATGTCTATTTTTTAGTTCCACTTTAGCTCCCTCAACACCAGGTGGGACAAGCAGCCCTATACCACGTGTAGCCACACTTTAGTGTCCTTTTCTACTTAGTTGGAGGCTGGACTAATAGATAAGAATGCCGGCAGTGCAACTTCGGGAGTGGGGGTTTATGGCCCACCATGGTAATGAGAAGGGCGGAAAGGGAACAATGTCAACGGAATTGGTGTTCGAGGGGAAGGAGACGATCTATCACGCCCAATATGCGACCCTATCCAAAAGGAACTCGAAGGTCCCACCAAGGATAGACCCGCATATTGAGACGCTTTTGCAAGGTGGATATCATTACATCAACATTACATAATATATGGGGATACATACATAAGGCATACAATGCCACACGAATACAACAATACCTCATACAAGAGCAACATCCGACTACGGATGAATCATAAACAGAAACTCAAACAACATCCACCCTGCTAGCCCAGGCTGCCGACCTGGAACCTATCCCCTGATCGAAGAAGAAGCAGAAGAAGAACTCCAAAACAAGCATACATCGCTCTCGCGTCATGAACATCGGATAACCTGTACCTGCAACTGTTGTTGTAGTAATCTGTGAGCCACGAGGACTCAGCAATCCCATTACCATGGGTATCAAGACTAGCAAAGCTTAATGGGAAAGGAAGGGGTAAAGTGGTGAGGTTGCAGCAGCGGCTAAGCAAGTATGGTGGCTAACATACGCAAATGAGAGCGAGAAGAGAAACAAAGGAACGGTCGTCAACTAGTAATGATCAAGAGGTGATCCTGAACTCCTACTTACGTCAATCATAACACAGAAACCGTGTTCACTTCCCGGTCTCCGCCGAGAAGAGACCATCACGGCTACACACACGGTTGATGCGTTTTAATTCGGATCTGGTGTCAAGTTATCTACAACCGGACATTAACAAATTCCCATCTGCCACATAACCGCGGGCACGGCTCTCGAAAGTTTAAACCCTGCAGGGGTGTCCCAACTTAGCCCATGACAAGCTCTCGCGATCAACGAAGGAATAGACCTTCTCCCAGGAAGACCCGATCAGTCTCGGAATCCCGGTTTACAAGACATTTCGACAATGGTAAAACAAGACCAGCAAGACCGCCCGATGCGCCGACAATCCCGATAGGAGCTGCACATATCTCGTTCTCAGGGCAACACCGGATAAGCTAAGCGTACAGGTACCGACGTAACCCAAGTTGCCAAGGGATGGTCCCGCACGGTGCTCTAGTTTGGACCAACACTTAGACAAGCATTGGCCCGGGGGGGCTATAAGAAAGATGACCCTTGGGTTAATTACTCCCAAGGGAAAAGTAGGTGGTGGTGAGGCAAATGGTAAAACCAAGGTTGGGCCTTGCTGGAGGAGTTTTATTCAAAGCGAACTGTCAGGGGGGTCCCATAAATCACCCGACCGCGTTAGGAACGCAAAATCCGGGAACATAATACCGGTATGACGGAAACTAGGGCGGCAAGAGTGGAACAAAACACCAGGCATAAGGCCGAGCCTTCCACCCTTTACCAAATATATAGATGCATTAATAATATAAGAGATATTGTGATATCCCAAGATAACCCTGTCCACCATGGAGAAATCTTCAACTTCACCTGCAGCTAGCAACGCTATAAGAGGGGCTGAGCAAAAGCGGTAACATAGCCAAGCAATGGTTTGCTAGGAATGGTGTCAAAGGTTAGAGGTTCATGGCAATTTGGGAGGCTTGAAGAGCAAATGATAGGTAACGCAGCATAGCGATAGAACGAAGCAACTAGCATAGCAATGATAGTAGTGAGATCCAGGGTAGCGGTCATCTTGCCTGAAATCCCGCAAGGAAGAAGAACGAGTCCATGAAGAAGATGAAGCCACGAAGACGAACCACACGTAGACGAACGAATCCTCACGATCGCAACGAAACGGGAACTATCGAGAAGAAGCACACAACACAGTAAACACACCACACATAGACAAGACATGATGCACAACAAGCATGATGCATGACAAAGCTACATGAAGCTACTCATGGCAAAAGATGATGCAAACAAGAACAACACATCAAAGCAAGTTTAAATGAGGCCGGAAACAACATATAACAATTCCGGTAAGTCCTCATATGCAAATTTCGAAATTGGTCCAGAACTGAATAGACCTTATGTTCAAGTTGTTAAACAGCAAGTTAAGATGCACCACAATGATCTACACGAAATTCTAGCCAAGTTACATATAAAGTTCATTAGATTTGGAGCTACGGCCTAGAAGATATGAGCAAAACAAGTTAAGCATGACATTGATGCAAAATGCATACAAACATCAAGCAAACACCTCAAAACAAGGATGCAACATGATAATATGAAGCTACATGCAAAATCAAGCAAGTTTCATATAGAGCACACTCAAAACGGAGCAACGGTGTAACACATACACTCTATACAAGTTATAGCAACAATCTGTCCAAAACAGCAACTAGGCATATGGCAAGCATCAAAACAACATGCTACAGCAACTCAACGAAATAATAAAAGGCATGGGCATGAAGTACAGGTAAAGCATAACAAAACATGAACACTGAGCTATCTCCAGAAATCACTAGAACATGCTCAAACAGACATGGTAAGATTGCAAATAATAACAGTTTCAGACTTTAGCAGAAATAACATCAGGTTGCAATGTTCAGAGCTATCAAACAATATGTTATAGGAACTTATCATGGCAAACAAAGGCATGGCATGAATCTACTAATTGCATAGATCAAAAGACCCTTACTGACCATGAGCCAAAAAGGAACCGAAGATATGATGGCACCCATGTAAACATAGCAAGTTATATTACAGATTCATACATGGCAGGAACAACAATAAGTAGGCATGTTCGTGAGCTTGAACCACTCACCACAGAGCAATACATGGCATGGCAAGGCAACCAACAGCAAGAAGACATGTTTGTGAATCTATACATGGCAAGATCAAGTTCATAGGGTGCATGGATCACTAGAAAAACACATGGAAACAATTGAACTTAATGTTAACAGGCTGACAGCAACATTATGAAGCAACTTTGGAGCAAGATAACAACATGTTCCAGCAGGCTATAATTGCAACCAAGGGCATGAATGGATAGAGCAAGACATGCAGATCAAAACATGTTTATAGAGCATCTCCAGATTATGCACAGAATGATTAGTAGAAGCATGTTTACATAGCAACAAAATATAACAGAATCTGCCTAGCAAAACAGCAACAGCAAGTACACTACTTAACAAGCTCGATTCACTCACCACAAGTCATTGCATGACAAGATAAGCATAGCATCATTAAGAAGACATGTTTGTGAAACAAACCAAGTCAAGAACAAGTCCATAGCATGCAAGGATCAACTATAGCAACATTGGCTAAATTGAATAACATGTAAACAATCTGCCAGGAAACATTTTGAAGCAAAAGTAGAGCACTCAAATGACATGTTAGGCTACTCCATAATTGCAAACAAGGGCATGAATGGATAGACAATAACCATATGTTCAAAACACCCTTACTGAAGTATCTCAAAATATGCATGGATCTCTCTGTAGCATCAAGTTTACATGGCATCAAAATAACAGCAGAACAGGGACTAAAATCAGCAATATCACGAAGCCTAGTTTGCATGCTTGTGCTAGTCACCACATTGATCACAAAAATACATGCATACACCCCTGGAAAGATGGCATGGCATAGATCAAAACACATGTAGACATCAACCTCATAGGACGCACACATCAATCATGGCAAAAATGACAAATTAGCAAGTTATAACAGTTTCAGCAGATTAACATCAACATGCACTCTTCCAACAGCATTTCGGGCATCAAGATGAGCTCAAATGAAAATGATGCAATGGAATGAAATGAAGTACTCGTTGAGGCGAACAATTTGACATATTACACACACACACACGAAACGGAGCTACAGATGCAGAGATATGATGGCATGAACATGGCATGATAATGCAAAAATAGTCGGGACTCAGACGAAATTTCACCTCCGGGATAAGTCAACGGTGGCCCAGATTTCGAGGTTCGCCGGAGACTCGCCGGAGACGGGGCCGGAGGTGGCCAGGGAGGCGCGGGGAGGTAGCCCCGGACCAGATCCGGCCGGATCCGGCCGGCGGCGGGCGGCGCGGAGGCGCTAGGGCGAGGGGCGGCGTCGGGCGGCGCGGCCGCAAAGG
>NC_041391.1:265680977-265688226 GCF_002162155.2 Triticum dicoccoides
GGGGAGGCGGGCGGCTGGAGCAGCGCCGACTCGGGGGCACGCGGAGGCGGCACGACGGCGGGGCAGCGGGCCGGTGCCGGAGGCGGGACGGCAGCGCGGCCGGACTTCGGCGGGGCGGCGGCGGCGCTCGCCGGCGACGGGCCGGGAGCCGAGGCGCGGGCATCGGGGCGCGGCCCGGTTTGGACCCGGCGGGGGCCGGATGTGGGTCCCGGCGGGCCTGCGCGGTGGAGGACGGCGGCGGGGACACATGGCACGCACGGATAGGGCCAGGAGGCGGCGGAGGCTGACGTGGCGTGGCGCTATTGGCCGACGCGACGTGTCCGGCGGACACGTCCGGCGCGGACGGACGTGTCCGGCGACGCGAGGAGGAAGACGCTAGGGTTTGATCTGCGGGATTTTCGGGGAGAGCACATATATATAGATAGAGGGAGCTAGGAGAGTCCAAATAAGATGCGGTTTTCGGCCACACGATCGTGATCGAACGGCCGAGAGCATGGAGGGGAGTTTGGTGGGTTTTGGGCCACTTTGGAAGGGGTGTTGGGCTGCAACAAAAGAGGCTTTCGCGGTTACCCGGTTAACCGTTGGAGTATCAAACGACCTCCAAATGGCACGAAACTTGACAGGCGGTCTACCGGTGCTATACCAAGGCCGCTTGGCAAACCTCGGGCCATTCCAAGAACTTTTAACACCCGCACAAGAGAAGAGGCAAAAGGGGAACGCCGGAGGACATAGGAGCGCCGGATTGCAAAACGGACAACGGGGAAAATGCTCGGATGCATGAGATGAACACGTATGCAAAATGAAATGCACATGATGACATGATAAAATGCATATGATGACATGGCAAAGTGCAACACGCAAGCAAATGACATGGCAATGACGGCGAATAACTGGCGGACACCTGGCGCATCGAATCCGGGGCGTTGCAACACTCCTCCACTAACAAGAGATCTCGTCCCGAGATCTTAGGACCGAGACGGAAGGGAAAAGGGATGAGGTGAAACAAGAACTCAAGAGAAGAAGCAAAGAATCAAGTGCACTCGAGAAAAGAGAGGAACGACGAGAATGACGAGGATCGAAAGCTCACGGAATCAGATAGACTAAGAAGCCACTCCGGCTGAACATGGAAGAATAGAACACGAGCTTGAGAGGAAGAAATGATACTTGATGAAGATATGACACAAAACCTCTGGAAAGAATTGAAAGAGTTGAATGAAAAGAACGGATAAGAATATGACAACTTGTGCAACGAACGGAATTGAAAGCATCTTTAGAAGAAAGGATTGAACGGAGTTGTTGAGAAAACTCAACAACGAAAAGAATAAGATTGTCGTGGACTTATGTTTAACATCTCAAAATTATGAGGTGATAACCAACCACAAACGGAAAAGATTAAATAGCTGAGAAGAAATGAAGAAATGCAAAACTCCACTTCAAAAGGATAGGGAGAATTAATTGCACTTCGAGATGCAAGAAGAAAAGCTACTTGAACCCCTTGAACAAGAATCTTGATGAACACTTGAAAGAATGAATTAAATCATGAAGAACCACCATGAAGAACTCCGGTGACAAAAGGGTGATGAGATAGAATGAAGGATGAAAGAATAAGATTAAATCTTACGATGATTTAGATGGAGGTTCTGACGAGATGGCCGAGGAAATTATGAACTCCGGAAAAGAAAAGATGAAACACTTGGAACTAGAATTTATTCATTACGAACAAACTCCGAAGGAAGGGATTAATCACTTGGAGAAATAAGAATAAGATTTATTGTATGCTTATCCTTCATCAAATTAAATTGATGACAAGCAATGGATTTAGCATACTACTTATTCTTCTTGAAAAAGGATTGAGAAGGGAAATATCGCAAACTTGAGAAGGTCTTCATGAACCACCGGTAGGATTGAAAAGAACGAATGGATTAAAAAGATAATCAAGGAAAAAGAATCTTGAACGAACCACCGGAAAAATTCGGAAAAGACTGACGAAAGAGAAAGAATCACCGGGAAGAATTAGAATTACAAATATGATTGAGGGGATTTAGATGCAAAAGAAATGGAAGAACTCGAGCTGATTAAAGAACACTAGAACGAAGCACCGGGATAAATAGAGAACGATAACTGGAATGATGGCCTCCGTTGAAAGGAATGGGAAAACAACTCCTGACTTACTCCGGAAGAATGAAAAGCAAAGAGGTTGAGCCGACGATGAAATGATTGAAATCGATCTTGGAAAGGCATCTGACTGATGAAACTCATTCTTACGTCACACTTGAAAAGAATTAAGAATAACTCCCGGGGAATTAGAAGAGTCAGGTAAGATCCAGGAAAAAGACCTGTGGGTTAGGGCCCACTGAAGAGGAAAACGCAGTTGGAAAAGGGATGTTGAACAGAAATAAGATGCACCGGAACAATTGAAATATTTGAATGAGGTGACAACCTCGAATTAATTCAAACATAAATGAATCTCCTGAGATGTCTTGAGCACTCCGGAAGGATAAACAGGCGAGAGGCGAACGAGCAGGGAAACACTTGAGTTGAGGAAAAGGATATGATCAACCCCGAAAAACTTGAATTAAGTCCACCGGAAAAAGAAAGGGATGAAGAATGACGAACGAGACGAGAATCCACCAGTTGAAATGATTGAGGGAAGACTGAAGAGTCTTCGTACGAATGGAATTGATGCTCGAAAGAGGATTAGGCTCCGGGAAGAAGAGGGTGGGAGGGCGGGAAAACAAGGGTAACTTGGAAGGGGAAAAGACGACGAATATCTCGCAGAGAAAACACCGGTTGAAATCATTGAGGACAGAAAGCAGAGACTTCGCACGAGTAGGAAGGATACTCGATTACGGACTCCGGATTCGAGAAGAAGAAGGGAGGGCGGGTGGGAAAAAGAAAGACTCGGATGGGGAAAAACAACGACGTCGGAGGAAGAACTGAGGATTGAACTTGGCAAAGAAGAAGAGGTTCGAGTCGACTTGACGAGCGATGCACCGGACAAAAGAGGATGGACAACGAACGAAAACTAACCACGTGATCCTAAAGAAAAAATTTGAACGGGAGAGGAGTAATTCAAAACACCTACGTCAAGATTCCTCACCAGAGCGACGAAGGGGCTGAGGAGTAAAAAGAACTCCTACTCTCCGATATAACTAGACTCCGATTTTTTTCTTCTTCTAGACTCAACAATGGCCAAACTACACGATCAATCAAGGGGGGCTCCTAGGGTCGGTCGAGGCTCTGATACCAACTTATCACGCCCAATATGCGACCCTATCTAAAAGGAACTCAAAGGTCCCACCAAGGAGAGACCCGCATATTGAGATGCTTTTGCAAGGTGGATATCATTACATCAACATTACATAATATATGGGGATACATACATAAGGCATACAATGCCACATGAATACAACAATACCTCATACAAGAGCAACATCCGACTACGGATGAATCATAAACAGAAACTCAAACAACATCCACCCTGCTAGCCCAGGCTGCCGACCTGGAACCTATCCCCTGATCGAAGAAGAAGTAGAAGAAGAACTCCAAAACAAGCATACATCGCTCTCGCGTCATGAACATCGGATAACCTGTACCTGCAACTGTTGTTGTAGTAATCTGTGAGCCACGAGGACTCAGCAATCCCATTACCATGGGTATCAAGACTAGCAAAGCTTAATGGGAAAGGAAGGGGTAAAGTGGTGAGGTTGCAGCAGCGGCTAAGAAAGTATGGTGGCTAACATACGCAAATGAGAGCGAGAAGAGAAACAAAGGAACGGTCGTCAACTAGTAATGATCAAGAGGTGATCCTGAACTCCTACTTACGTCAATCATAACATAGAAACCGTGTTCACTTCCCGGTCTCCGCCGAGAAGAGACCATCACGGCTACACACGCGGTTGATGCGTTTTAATTCGGATCTGGTGTCAAGTTATCTACAACTGGACATTAACAAATTCCCATCTGCCACATAACCGCGGGCACGGCTCTCGAAAGTTTAAACCCTGCAGGGGTGTCCCAACTTAGCCCATGACAAGCTCTCGCGATCAACGAAGGAATAGACCTTCTCCCAGGAAGACCCGATCAGTCTCGGAATCCCGGTTTACAAGACATTTCGACAATGGTAAAACAAGACCAGCAAGACCGCCCGATGCGCCGACAATCCCGATAGGAGCTGCACATATCTCGTTCTCAGGGCAACACCGGATAAGCTAAGCGTACAGGTACCGACGTAATCCAAGTTGCCAAGGGATGGTCCCGCACGGTGCTCTAGTTTGGACCAACACTTAGACAAGCATTGGCCCGGGGGGGCTATAATAAAGATGACCCTTGGGTTAATTACTCCCAAGGGAAAAGTAGGTGGTGGTGAGGCAAATGGTAAAACCAAGGTTGGGCCTTGCTGGAGGAGTTTTATTCAAAGCGAACTATCAGGGGGGTCCCATAAATCACCCGACCGCGTTAGGAACGCAAAATCTGGGAACATAATACCGGTATGACGGAAACTAGGGCAGCAAGAGTGGAACAAAACACCAGGCATAAGGCCGAGCCTTCCACCCTTTACCAAATATATAGATGCATTAATAATATAAGAGATATTGTGATATCCCAAGATAACCCTGTCCACCATGGAGAAATCTTCAACTTCACCTGCAGCTAGCAACGCTATAAGAGGGGCTGAGCAAAAGCGGTAACATAGCCAAGCAATGGTTTGCTAGGAATGGTGTCAAAGGTTAGAGGTTCATGGCAATTTGGGAGGCTTGAAGAGCAAATGATAGGTAACGCAGCATAGCGATAGAACAAAGCAACTAGCATAGCAATGAAAGTAGTGAGATCCAGGGTAGCGGTCATCTTGCCTGAAATCCCGCAAGGAAGAAGAACGAGTCCATGAAGAATATGAAGCCACGAAGACGAACCACACGCAGACGAACGAATCCTCACGATCGCAACGAAACGGGAACTATCGAGAAGAAGCACACAACACAGTAAACACACCACACATAGACAAGACATGATGCACAACAAGCATGATGCATGACAAAGCTACATGAAGCTACTCATGGCAAGAGATGATGCAAACAAGAACAACACATCAAAGCAAGTTTAAATGAGGCCGGAAACAACATATAACAATTCCGGTAAGTCCTCATATGCAAATTTCGAAATTGGTCCAGAACTGAATAGACCTTATGTTCAAGTTGTTAAACAGCAAGTTAAGATGCACCACAATGATCTACACGAAATTCTAGCCAAGTTACATATAAAGTTCATTAGATTTGGAGCTACGGCCTAGAAGATATGAGCAAAACAAGTTAAGCATGGCATTGATGCAAAATGCATACAAACATCAAGCACACACCTCAAAACAAGGATGCAACATGATAATATGAAGCTACATGCAAAATCAAGCAAGTTTCATATAGAGCACACTCAAAACGGAGCAACGGTGTAACACATACACTCTATACAAGTTATAGCAACAATCTGTCCAAAACAGCAACTAGGCATATGGCAAGCATCAAAACAACATGCTACAGCAACTCAACGAAATAATAAAAGGCATGGGCATGAAGTACAGGTAAAGCATAACAAAACATGAACACTGAGCTATCTCCAGAAATCACTAGAACATGCTCAAACAGACATGGTAAGATTGCAAATAATAACAGTTTCAGACTTTAGCAGAAATAACATCAGGTTGCAATGTTCAGAGCTATCAAACAATATGTTACAGGAACTTATCATGGCAAACAAAGGCATGGCATGAATCTACTAATTGCATAGATCAAAAGACCCTTACTGACCATGAGCCAAAAAGGAACCAAAGATATGATGGCACCCATGTAAACATAGCAAGTTATATTACAGATTCATACATGGCAGGAACAACAATAAGTAGGCATGTTCGTGAGCTTGAACCACTCACCACAGAGCAATACATGGCATGGCAAGGCAACCAACAGCAAGAAGACATGTTTGTGAAGCTATACATGGCAAGAGCAAGTTCATAGGGTGCATGGATCACTAGAAAAACACATGGAAACAATTGAACTTAATGTTAACAGGCTGACAGCAACATTATGAAGCAACTTTGGAGCAAGATAACAACATGTTCCAGCAGGCTATAATTGCAACCAAGGGCATGAATGGATAGAGCAAGACATGTAGATCAAAACATGTTTATATAGCATCTCCAGATTATGCACAGAATGATTAGTAGAAGAATGTTTACATAGCAACAAAATATAACAGAATCTGCCTAGCAAAACAGCAACAGCAAGTACACTACTTAACAAGCTTGATTCACTCACCACAAGTCATTGCATGACAAGATAAGAATAGCATCATTAAGAAGACATGTTTGTGAAACAAACCAAGTCAAGAACAAGTCCATAGCATGCAAGGATCAACTATAACAACATTGGCTAAATTGAATAACATGTAAACAATCTGCCAGGAAACATTTGGAAGCAAAAGTAGAGCACTCAAATGACATGTTAGGCTACTCCATAATTGCAAACAAGGGCATGAATGGATAGACAATAACCATATGTTCAAAACACCCTTACTGAAGTATCTCAAAATATGCATGGATCTCTCTGTAGCATCAAGTTTACATGGCATCAAAATAACAGCAGAACAGGGACTAAAATCAGCAATATCACGAAGCCTAGTTTGCATGCTTGTGCTAGTCACCACATTGATCACAAAAATACATGCATACACCCCTGGAAAGATGGCATGGCATAGATCAAAACACATGTAGACATCAACCTCATAGGACGCACACATCAATCATGGCAAAAATGACAAATGAGCAAGTTATAACAGTTTCAGCAGATTAACATCAACATGCACTCTTCCAACAGCATTTCGGGCATCAAGATGAGCTTAAATGAAAATGATGCAATGGAATGAAATGAAGTACTCGTTGAGACAAACAATTTGACATATTACACACACACGAAACAGAGCTACAGATGCAGAGATATGATGGCATGAACATGTCATGATAATGCAAAAATAGTCGGGACTCAGACGAATTTTCACCTCCGGGAGAAGTCAACGGTGGCGCGGATTTCGAGGTTCGCCGGAGACTCGCCGGAGATGGGGCCAGAGGTGGCCAGGGAGGCGCGGGGAGGTAGCCCCGGACCAGATCCGGCCGGATCCGGCCGGCGGCGGGCGGCGCGGAGGCGCTAGGGCGAGGGGCGGCGTCGGGCGGCGCGGCCGCAAAGGAGGCGTCGCGGCTTCC